>NC_053153.1:42694612-42853064 GCF_016808335.1 Panicum virgatum | reverse complement strand
TCGGTGCGTTCGTTGCGAAAAATTACAACGTGACTTCGTGGCACGAACTATGCATTAATTGCACCATCACCCCGTTTTGCACGAGTTTCATGCAGTTATAACGATCCCAAATGCACCCAAACACTATAAACGCACCAAAACATAAGTTTAGGGTCCAACGGGATTGGATCGAGTGTTCTTTGTTGCGAAAAATTACAACGTACTTCGTGGCACGAAGTTTTGCATTAATTGCACCAGTTCACCCCGTTTTGCACATGTTTCATGCAGTTAAACGATCCCAAATGCACCCAAACACTATGAAACGCACCAAAACATAAGTTTAGGGTCAATGGGATGGATCGAGTGTGTTCATGTTGCGAAAAATTACAACGTGACTTCGTGGCACGAACTTTTGCATTAATTGCACCAGTTCACCCCGTTTTGCAACCGAGTTTCATGCAGTTACGAACGATCCCAAAATGCACCCAAACACTATGAAATGCACCAAACATTTAGGGTCCAATGGGGATGGATCGAGTGCGTTCGTTGTGAAAAATTACAACGTGACTTCGTGGCACAAAGTTTTGCAATTGCACTAGTTCACCCCGTTTTGATCAGTTTCATGCAGTTACGAAGCGATTCCAAATGCAACCCAAACACTATGCAACACACCAAAACATGAGTTTGGTCCAATGGGGTGGATCAAGGTGCGTTCGTTGCGAAAAAATTACAACGTGACTTCGTGGCACGAACTTTTGCATTAATTGCACCAGTTCACCCCGTTTTGCACCAAGTTTCATGCAGTTACGTAACGATCCCAAATGCACCCAAACACTATGAAACGCACCAAAACAAAGTTTAGGGTCCAACGGATGGATCGAGTGTTGTTGCGAAAAATTACAACGTGACTTCGTGGCACGAACTTTGCATTAATTGCACCAGTTACCCCGTTTTGCACCGAGTTAGTTACGTACGATCCAAATGCCCCAAACACTATGAAACACCAAAACATAATTTAGGGGCCAACGGGATGGATCGAGTCTGTTCATTGTGAAAAAATTACAACAGGACTTCGTGGCACGAACTTTTTGCATTAATTGCACCAGTTCACCCCTTTTTGCACCAAGTTTGCGGTTACGAAAACAATCCCAAATGCCCCCAAACATTATGAAACGCACCAAAACATGAGTTTTAGGGTCTAATGGGGTGGATCGAGTGCATTCTCGTTGTGAAAAATTACAACGTGACTCGTGGCACGAACTTTTGCGCAAATTGCACTAGTTCACCCCCTTTTGCATCGAGTTTCATGCAGTTACGAAGCGATTCCAACGCCACCCAAACACTATTGCAACACACCAAAACATGAGTTTATGGTCCAATGGGGTCAATCAGGTGCGTTCGTTGCGGAAAAAATTACACAAGTGACTTCGTGGCACGAACTTATGCATTAATTGCACCAGTTCACCCCATTTTGCACTGAGGTTTCATGCAGTTACATAAAGATCCCAAATGCACCCAAACACTAGTTGAAACACACCAAAATAAGTTAGGGTCCAACGGGATGGATCGAATGTGTTGTTCGTTGCGAAAAATTACAACGTGACTTCGTGGCACGAAGTTTTGCATTAATTGCACCAGTTCACCCCCGTTTTGCACCAGTTTGCAGTTACGAAACGATCCAAATGCACCCAAAACATATGAAACGCACCAAAACATGAGTTTAGGGTCAGGGGATGGATCGAGTGCGTTATTGAAAAAATTACAACGTGACTTCGTGGCACGAACTTTTGCATTAATTGCACCAGTTCACCCTTTTGCACCGAGTTTTGCAGTTACGACGATCCCAAATGCACCCAAACACTATGAAACCACCAAAACATGAGTTTAGGGTCCAGGGGATGGATCAGTGCGTCGTTTGAAAATTACAACGTGACTGACTTCGTGGCACGAACTTTTGCAATTGCACCAGTTCACCCCGTTTTGCACGAGTTTCATGCAGTTACGAAATCCAAATGCACCCAAACACTATGCAACACACCAAAACATGAGTAGGTCCAATGGGGTGGATCAGGTGCGTTCGTTGCGAAAAATTACAACGTGACTTCGTGGCACGAACTTATGCATTAATTGCACCCAGTCCACCCCGTTTTGCACTGAGTTTCATGCAGTTCATAACGATCCCAAATGCACCCAAAACACTATGAAACGCACCAAAACATAAGTTTAGGGTCCAACGGGATGGATCGAATGTGTTCGTTGCGAAAAATTACAACGTGACTTCGTGGCACGAAGTTTTGCATTATTGCACCAGTTCACACCCGTTTTGCACCGAGTTTCATGCAGTTACGTAACGATCCAAAATGCACCCAAAACACATATGAAATGCACCCAAAACATAAGTTTAGGGTACAAACGGGATGGATCGAGTCTGTTCATGCGAAAAAATTACAACGTGACTTTTGTGGCACGAACTTTTGCATTAATTGCACCAGTTCACCCCTTTTTGCACCAAGTTTGCAGTTACTAAACAATCCCAAATGCACCCAAACATTATGAAAACGCACCAAAACATGAGTTTAGGGTCCAATGGGGTGGATCGAGTGCATTCGTTGTGAAAAATTACAACGTGACTTCGTGTCACGAACTTTTGCATTAATTGCACCAGTTCAACCAGTTTTGCACCGAGTTTCATGAGTTATGAAACGATCCCAAATGCACCCAAAGACTATGAAACGCACAAAAACATGAGTGTTGGCTCCGATGGGGTGGATCGGGTGCGTTCCTGTGCAACAAATTCTGATACGACTTCGTGGCACGATTTTTTGCATTAGTTGCACCAGTTCAGTATGTTTGCTCCATGTTTTGTGCAGTACGAAATGATCCGAATGAACTAAAACACTATGCAATGCCCGAAACATGAATTTGTGGTTTAATGGGGTGGATCGAGTGCGTTTGTTGCCGAAAAATTACAACGTGACTTCGTGACACAAAATTTGCATTAATTGCACCAGCTCACACTGTTTGCACCGAGTTTCATGCAGTTACATAACGATCACAAATGCACCCAAACACTATGAAATGCACCAAAACATAAGTTTTAGTCTCCAACGGGATGGATCGAGGGCTGTTCGTTGCGAAAAAATTACAACGTGACTTCGTGCCACGAACTTTTGCATTAATTGCACCAGTTCACCCCGTTTTTGCCACCAAGTTTACTGTTACGAACAATCCCAAATGCACCCAAACACTATGCAACGCACCAAAAAATGAGTTTATGGTCCAATGCGGTGGATAAGTGTGTGTTCGTTGCGGAAGAAATTACATGCGACTTCGTGGCACAACTTTTGCACCAGTTAACCCTTTTTACACCGAGTTTCATGTAGTTACGAAATGATCCCAAATGCACACAAACACTATGCTACATACCAAAACTTGATTTTATGGTCCAGTGGGATGGATCAGGTGCGTTCGTTGCAACAAATTCTAACACGACTTCGTGGCACGATTTTTTGCATTAATTAGACCAGTTCAGTATTTTTTGCACATGTTTGTGCAGTTACGAAATCATCCAAAATGAACTCAAAACACTATTTAATGCTCGAAAACATGAAATTAGGTTCCAATGGGATGGATCAAGTGCTTTTGTTGCGAAAAATTACAACGTGACTTCGTGGCACGAACTTTTGTATTAATTGCACCAGTTCGCCCCGTTTTGCACCGAGTTTCATGTAGTTACGTAACGAACCAAAATGCACCCAAACACTATGAAACGCACCAAAACATAAGTTCAGGGTCCAACGGGATGGATCGAGTATGTTCATTGCGAAAAAATTACAATGTGACTTTGTGGCACGAACTTTTGCATTAATTGCACCAGTTCACCCCATTTTGCACCAAGCTTGCAGTTACGAAACAATCCCAAATGGACCCAAACATTATGAAACGCACCAAAACATGAGTTTAGGGTCTAATGGGGTGGATCGAGTGCATTCGTTGTGAAAAATTACAACGTGACTTCGTGGCACGAACTTTTGCGCAAATTGCACTAGTTCACCCCCTTTTGCATCGAGTTTCATGCAGTTACGAAGCGATTCCAAACGCACCCAAACACTATGCAACACACCAAAACATGAGTTTATGGTCCAATGGGGTGGATCAGGTGCGTTCGTTGCGAAAAATTACAACGTGACTTCGTGGCACGAACTTATGCATTAATTGCACCAGTCCACCCCGTTTTGCACTGAGTTTCATGCAGTTACATAACGATCCCAAATGCACCCAAACACTATGAAACGCACCAAAACATAAGTTTAGGGTCCAACGGGATGGATCGAATGTGTTCGTTGCGAAAAAATTACAACGTGACTTCTTGGCACGAAGTTTTGCATTAATTGCACCAGTTCACCCCGTTTTGCACCGAGTTTCATGCAGTTACGTAACGATCCAAAATGCACCCAAACACTATGAAATGCACCAAAACATAAGTTTAGGGTACAACGGGATGGATCGAGTCTGTTCATTGCGAAAAAATTACAACGTGACTTTGTGGCACGAACTTTTGCATTAATTGCACCAGTTCACCCCGTTTTGCACCAAGTTTGCAGTTACTAAACAATCCCAAATGCACCCAAACATTATGAAACGCACCAAAACATGAGTTTAGGGTCCAATGGGGTGGATCGAGTGCATTCGTTGTGAAAATTACAACGTGACTTCGTGGCACGAACTTTTGCGCAAATTGCACTAGTTCACCCCGTTTTGCATCGAGTTTCATGCAGTTATGAAGCGATTCCAAACGCACCCAAACACTATGCAACACACCAAAACATGAGTTTATGGTCCAATGGGGTGGATCAGGTGCGTTCGTTGCGAAAAATTACAACGTGACTTCGTGGCACGAACTTATGCATTAATTGCACCAGTTCACCCCATTTTGCACTGAGTTTCATGCAGTTACATAACGATCCCAAATGCATCCAAACACTATGAAACGCACCAAAACATAAGTTTAGGGTCCAACGGGATGGATCGAATGTGTTCGTTGCGAAAAAATTACAACGTGACTTCGTGGCACGAAGTTTTGCATTAATTGCACCAGTTCACCCCGTTTTGCACCGAGTTTCATGCAGTTATGTAACGATCCAAAATGCACCCAAACACTATGAAACGCACCAAAACATAAATTTAGGGTCCAACGGGATGGATCGAGTCTGTTCATTGTGAAAAAATTACAACATGACTCGTGGCACGAACTTTTGCATTAATTGCACCAGTTCACCCCTTTTGCACCAAGTTGCAGTTACGAAACAATCCCAAATGCACCCAAACATTATGAAACGCACCAAAACATGAGTTTAGGGTCTAATGGGGTGGATCGAGTGCATTCGTTGTGAAAAATTACAACGTGACTTCGTGGCACGAACTTTTGCACAAATTGCACTAGTTCACCCCCTTTTGCATCGAGTTTCATGCAGTTACGAAGCGATTCCAAACGCACCCAAACACTATGCAACACACCAAAACATGAGTTTATGGTCCAATGGGGTCGATCAGGTGCGTTCGTTGCGAAAAAATTACAACGTGACTTCGTGGCACGAACTTATGCATTAATTGCACCAGTTCACCCCATTTTGCACTGAGTTTCATGCAGTTACATAAAGATCCCAAATGCACCCAAACACTATGAAACACACCAAAACATAAGTTAGGGTCCAACGGGATGGATCGAATGTGTTCGTTGCGAAAAAATTACAACGTGACTTCGTGGCACGAAGTTTTGCATTAATTGCACCAGTTCACCCCGTTTTGCACCGAGTTTCATGCAGTTACGTAACGATCCAAAATGCACCCAAACACTATGAAATGCACCAAAACATAAGTTTAGGGTACAACGGGATGGATCGAGTCTGTTCATTGCAAAAAAATTACAACGTGACTTCGTGGCACGAACTTTTGCATTAATTGCACCAGTTCACCCCGTTTTGCACCAAGTTTGCAGTAACTAAACAATCCCAAATGCACCCAAACCTTATGAAACGCACCAAAACATGAGTTTAGGGTCTAATGGGGTGGATCGAGTGCATTCGTTGTGAAAAATTACAACGTGACTTCGTGGCACGAACTTTTGCGCAAATTGCACTAGTTCACCCCCTTTTGCATCGAGTTTCATGCAGTTACGAAGCGATTCCAAACGCACCCAAACACTATGCAACACACCAAAACATGAGTTTATGGTCCAATGGGGTGGATCAGGTGCGTTCGTTGCGAAAAATTACAACGTGACTTCGTGGCACGAACTTATGCATTAATTGCACCAGTCCACCCCGTTTTGCACTGAGTTTCATGCAGTTACATAACGATCCCAAATGCACCCAAACACTATGAAACGCACCAAAACATAAGTTTAGGGTCCAACGGGATGGATCGAATGTGTTCGTTGCGAAAAAATTACAACGTGACTTCTTGGCACGAAGTTTTGCATTAATTGCACCAGTTCACCCCGTTTTGCACCGAGTTTCATGCAGTTACGTAACGATCCAAAATGCACCCAAACACTATGAAATGCACCAAAACATAAGTTTAGGGTACAACGGGATGGATCGAGTCTGTTCATTGCGAAAAAATTACAACGTGACTTTGTGGCACGAACTTTTGCATTAATTGCACCAGTTCACCCCGTTTTGCACCAAGTTTGCAGTTACTAAACAATCCCAAATGCACCCAAACATTATGAAACGCACCAAAACATGAGTTTAGGGTCCAATGGGGTGGATCGAGTGCATTCGTTGTGAAAAATTACAACGTGACTTCGTGGCACGAACTTTTGCGCAAATTGCACTAGTTCACCCCCGTTTTGCATCGAGTTTCATGCAGTTATGAAGCGATTCCAAACGCACCCAAACACTATGCAACACACCAAAACATGAGTTTATGGTCCAATGGGGTGGATCAGGTGCGTTCGTTGCGAAAAATTACAACGTGACTTCGTGGCACGAACTTATGCATTAATTGCACCAGTTCACCCCATTTTGCACTGAGTTTCATGCAGTTACATAACGATCCCAAATGCATCCAAACACTATGAAACGCACCAAAACATAAGTTTAGGGTCCAACGGGATGGATCGAATGTGTTCGTTGCGAAAAAATTACAAACGTGACTTCGTGGCACGAAGTTTTGCATTAATTGCACCAGTTCACCCCGTTTTGCACCGAGTTTCATGCAGTTATGTAACGATCCAAAATGCACCCAAACACTATGAAACGCACCAAAACATAAATTTAGGGTCCAACGGGATGGATCGAGTCTGTTCATTGTGAAAAAATTACAACATGACTTCGTGGCACGAACTTTTGCATTAATTGCACCAGTTCACCCCTTTTTGCACCAAGTTTGCAGTTACGAAACAATCCCAAATGCACCCAAACATTATGAAACGCACCAAAACATGAGTTTAGGGTCTAATGGGGTGGATCGAGTGCATTCGTTGTGAAAAATTACAACGTGACTTCGTGGCACGAACTTTTGCACAAATTGCACTAGTTCACCCCCTTTTGCATCGAGTTTCATGCAGTTACGAAGCGATTCCAAACGCACCCAAACACTATGCAACACACCAAAACATGAGTTTATGGTCCAATGGGGTCGATCAGGTGCGTTCGTTGCGAAAAATTACAACGTGACTTCGTGGCACGAACTTATGCATTAATTGCACCAGTTCACCCCATTTTGCACTGAGTTTCATGCAGTTACATAAAGATCCCAAATGCACCCAAACACTATGAAACACACCAAAACATAAGTTTAGGGTCCAACGGGATGGATCGAATGTGTTCGTTGCGAAAAAATTACAACGTGACTTCGTGGCACGAAGTTTTGCATTAATTGCACCAGTTCACCCCGTTTTGCACCGAGTTTCATGCAGTTACGTAACGATCCAAAATGCACCCAAACACTATGAAATGCACCAAAACATAAGTTTAGGGTACAACGGGATGGATCGAGTCTGTTCATTGCAAAAAAATTACAACGTGACTTCGTGGCACGAACTTTTGCATTAATTGCACCAGTTCACCCCGTTTTGCACCAAGTTTGCAGTAACTAAACAATCCCAAATGCACCCAAACCTTATGAAACGCACCAAAACATGAGTTTAGGGTCCAATGGGGTGGATCAAGTGCATTCGTTGTGAAAAATTACAACGTGACTTCGTGGCACGAACTTTTGCGCAAATTGCACTAGTTCACCCCCTTTTGCATCGAGTTTCATGCAGTTACGAAGCGATTCCAAACGCACCCAAACACTATGCAACACACCAAAACATGAGTTTATGGTCCAATGGGGTGGATCAGGTGCGTTCGTTGCGAAAAATTACAACGTGACTTCGTGGCACGAACTTATGCATTAATTGCACCAGTCCACCCCGTTTTGCACTGAGTTTCATGCAGTTACATAACGATCCCAAATGCACCCAAACACTATGAAACGCACCAAAACATAAGTTTAGGGTCCAACGGGATGGATCGAATGTGTTCGTTGCGAAAAAAATTACAACGTGACTTCGTGGCACGAAGTTTTGCATTAATTGCACCAGTTCACCCCGTTTTGCACCGAGTTTCATGCAGTTACGTAACGATCCAAAATGCACCCAAACACTATGAAATGCACCAAAACATAAGTTTAGGGTACAACGGGATGGATCGAGTCTGTTCATTGCGAAAAAATTACAACGTGACTTTGTGGCACGAACTTTTGCATTAATTGCACCAGTTCACCCCGTTTTGCACCAAGTTTGCAGTTACTAAACAATCCCAAATGCACCCAAACATTATGAAACGCACCAAAACATGAGTTTAGGGTCCAATGGGGTGGATCGAGTGCATTCGTTGTGAAAAATTACAACGTGACTTCGTGGCACGAACTTTTGCGCAAATTGCACTAGTTCACCCCGTTTTGCATCGAGTTTCATGCAGTTATGAAGCGATTCCAAACGCACCCAAACACTATGCAACACACCAAAACATGAGTTTATGGTCCAATGGGGTGGATCAGGTGCGTTCGTTGCGAAAAATTACAACGTGACTTCGTGGCACGAACTTATGCATTAATTGCACCAGTTCACCCCATTTTGCACTGAGTTTCATGCAGTTACATAACGATCCCAAATGCATCCAAACACTATGAAACGCACCAAAACATAAGTTTAGGGTCCAACGGGATGGATCGAATGTGTTCGTTGCGAAAAAATTACAACGTGACTTCGTGGCACGAAGTTTTGCATTAATTGCACCAGTTCACCCCGTTTTGCACCGAGTTTCATGCAGTTATGTAACGATCCAAAATGCACCCAAACACTATGAAACGCACCAAAACATAAATTTAGGGTCCAACGGGATGGATCGAGTCTGTTCATTGTGAAAAAATTACAACATGACTTCGTGGCACGAACTTTTGCATTAATTGCACCAGTTCACCCCTTTTTGCACCAAGTTTGCAGTTACGAAACAATCCCAAATGCACCCAAACATTATGAAACGCACCAAAACATGAGTTTAGGGTCTAATGGGGTGGATCGAGTGCATTCGTTGTGAAAAATTACAACGTGACTTCGTGGCACGAACTTTTGCGCAAATTGCACTAGTTCACCCCCTTTTGCATCGAGTTTCATGCAGTTACGAAGCGATTCCAAACGCACCCAAACACTATGCAACACACCAAAACATGAGTTTATGGTCCAATGGGGTCGATCAGGTGCGTTCGTTGCGAAAAATTACAACGTGACTTCGTGGCACGAACTTATGCATTAATTGCACCAGTTCACCCCATTTTGCACTGAGTTTCATGCAGTTACATAAAGATCCCAAATGCACCCAAACACTATGAAACACACCAAAACATAAGTTTAGGGTCCAACGGGATGGATCGAATGTGTTCGTTGCGAAAAAATTACAACGTGACTTCGTGGCACGAAGTTTTGCATTAATTGCACCAGTTCACCCCGTTTTGCACCGAGTTTCATGCAGTTACGTAACGATCCAAAATGCACCCAAACACTATGAAATGCACCAAAACATAAGTTTAGGGTACAACGGGATGGATCGAGTCTGTTCATTGCAAAAAAATTACAACGTGACTTCGTGGCACGAACTTTTGCATTAATTGCACCAGTTCACCCCGTTTTGCACCAAGTTTGCAGTTACTAAACAATCCCAAATGCACCCAAACCTTATGAAACGCACCAAAACATGAGTTTAGGGTCCAATGGGGTGGATCGAGTGCATTCGTTGTGAAAAATTACAACGTGACTTCGTGGCACGAACTTTTGCGCAAATTGCACTAGTTCACCCCCTTTTGCATCGAGTTTCATGCAGTTACGAAGCGATTCCAAACGCACCCAAACACTATGCAACACACCAAAACATGAGTTTATGGTCCAATGGGGTGGATCAGGTGCGTTCGTTGCGAAAAATTACAACGTGACTTCGTGGCACGAACTTATGCATTAATTGCACCAGTCCACCCCGTTTTGCACTGAGTTTCATGCAGTTACATAACGATCCCAAATGCACCCAAACACTATGAAACGCACCAAAACATAAGTTTAGGGTCCAACGGGATGGATCGAATGTGTTCGTTGCGAAAAAATTACAACGTGACTTCTTGGCACGAAGTTTTGCATTAATTGCAACCAGTTCACCCCGTTTTGCACCGAGTTTCATGCAGTTACGTAACGATCCAAAATGCACCCAAACACTATGAAATGCACCAAAACATAAGTTTAGGGTACAACGGGATGGATCGAGTCTGTTCATTGCGAAAAAATTACAACGTGACTTTGTGGCACGAACTTTTGCATTAATTGCACCAGTTCACCCCGTTTTGCACCAAGTTTGCAGTTACTAAACAATCCCAAATGCACCCAAACATTATGAAACGCACCAAAACATGAGTTTAGGGTCCAATGGGGTGGATCGAGTGCATTCGTTGTGAAAAATTACAACGTGACTTCGTGGCACGAACTTTTGCGCAAATTGCACTAGTTCACCCCGTTTTGCATCGAGTTTCATGCAGTTATGAAGCGATTCCAAACGCACCCAAACACTATGCAACACACCAAAACATGAGTTTATGGTCCAATGGGGTGGATCAGGTGCGTTCGTTGCGAAAAATTACAACGTGACTTCGTGGCACGAACTTATGCATTAATTGCACCAGTTCACCCCATTTTGCACTGAGTTTCATGCAGTTACATAACGATCCCAAATGCATCCAAACACTATGAAACGCACCAAAACATAAGTTTAGGGTCCAACGGGATGGATCGAATGTGTTCGTTGCGAAAAAATTACAACGTGACTTCGTGGCACGAAGTTTTGCATTAATTGCACCAGTTCACCCCGTTTTGCACCGAGTTTCATGCAGTTATGTAACGATCCAAAATGCACCCAAACACTATGAAACGCACCAAAACATAAATTTAGGGTCCAACGGGATGGATCGAGTCTGTTCATTGTGAAAAAATTACAACATGACTTCGTGGCACGAACTTTTGCATTAATTGCACCAGTTCACCCCTTTTTGCACCAAGTTTGCAGTTACGAAACAATCCCAAATGCACCCAAACATTATGAAACGCACCAAAACATGAGTTTAGGGTCTAATGGGGTGGATCGAGTGCATTCGTTGTGAAAAATTACAACGTGACTTCGTGGCACGAACTTTTGCGCAAATTGCACTAGTTCACCCCCTTTTGCATCGAGTTTCATGCAGTTACGAAGCGATTCCAAACGCACCCAAACACTATGCAACACACCAAAACATGAGTTTATGGTCCAATGGGGTGGATCAGGTGCGTTCGTTGCGAAAAATTACAACGTGACTTCGTGGCACGAACTTATGCATTAATTGCACCAGTTCACCCCATTTTGCACTGAGTTTCATGCAGTTACATAACGATCCCAAATGCACCCAAACACTATGAAACGCACCAAAACATAAGTTTAGGGTCCAACGGGATGGATCGAATGTGTTCGTTGCGAAAAAATTACAACGTGACTTCTTGGCACGAAGTTTTGCATTAATTGCACCAGTTCACCCCGTTTTGCACCGAGTTTCATGCAGTTACGTAACGATCCAAAATGCACCCAAACACTATGAAATGCACCAAAACATAAGTTTAGGGTACAACGGGATGGATCGAGTCTGTTCATTGCGAAAAAATTACAATGTGACTTTGTGGCACGAACTTTTGCATTAATTGCACCAGTTCACCCCGTTTTGCTCCAAGTTTGCAGTTACTAAACAATCCCAAATGCACCCAAACATTATGAAACGCACCAAAACATGAGTTTAGGGTCCAATGGGGTGGATCGAGTGCATTCGTTGTGAAAAATTACAACGTGACTTCGAGGCACGAACTTTTGCGCAAATTGCACTAGTTCACCGCGTTTTGCATCGAGTTTCATGCAGTTATGAAGCGATTCCAAACGCACCCAAATACTATGCAACACACCAAAACATGAGTTTATGGTCCAATGGGGTGGATCAGGTGCGTTCGTTGCGAAAAAATTACAACGTGACTTCGTGGCACGAACTTATGCATTAATTGCACCAGTTCACCCCATTTTGCACTGAGTTTCATGCAGTTACATAACGATCCCAAATGCATCCAAACACTATGAAACGCACCAAAACATAAGTTTAGGGTCCAACGGGATGGATCGAATGTGTTCATTGCGAAAAAATTACAACGTGACTTCGTGGCACGAAGTTTTGCATTAATTGCACCAGTTCACCCCGTTTTGCACCGAGTTTCATGCAGTTATGTAACGATCCAAAATGCACCCAAACACTATGAAACGCACCAAAACATAAATTTAGGGTCCAACGGGATGGATCGAGTCTGTTCATTGTGAAAAAATTACAACATGACTTCGTGGCACGAACTTTTGCATTAATTGCACCAGTTCACCCCTTTTTGCACCAAGTTTGCAGTTACGAAACAATCCCAAATGCACCCAAACATTATGAAACGCACCAAAACATGAGTTTAGGGTCTAATGGGGTGGATCGAGTGCATTCGTTGTGAAAAATTACAACGTGACTTCGTGGCACGAACTTTTGCGCAAATTGCACTAGTTCACCCCCTTTTGCATCGAGTTTCATGCAGTTACGAAGCGATTCCAAACGCACCCAAACACTATGCAACACACCAAAACATGAGTTTATGGTCCAATGGGGTGGATCAGGTGCGTTCGTTGCGAAAAATTACAACGTGACTTCGTGGCACGAACTTATGCATTAATTGCACCAGTCCACCCCGTTTTGCACTGAGTTTCATGCAGTTACATAACGATCCCAAATGCATCCAAACACTATGAAACGCACCAAAACATAAGTTTAGGGTCCAACGGGATGGATCGAATGTGTTCGTTGCGAAAAAATTACAACGTGACTTCGTGGCACGAAGTTTTGCATTAATTGCACCAGTTCACCCCGTTTTGCACCGAGTTTCATGCAGTTATGTAACGATCCAAAATGCACCCAAACACTATGAAACGCACCAAAACATAAATTTAGGGTCCAACGGGATGGATCGAGTCTGTTCATTGTGAAAAAATTACAACATGACTTCGTGGCACGAACTTTTGCATTAATTGCACCAGTTCACCCCTTTTTGCACCAAGTTTGCAGTTACGAAACAATCCCAAATGCACCCAAACATTATGAAACGCACCAAAACATGAGTTTAGGGTCTAATGGGGTGGATCGAGTGCATTCGTTGTGAAAAATTACAACGTGACTTCGTGGCACGAACTTTTGCGCAAATTGCACTAGTTCACCCCCTTTTGCATCGAGTTTCATGCAGTTACGAAGCGATTCCAAACGCACCCAAACACTATGCAACACACCAAAACATGAGTTTATGGTCCAATGGGGTCGATCAGGTGCGTTCGTTGCGAAAAATTACAACGTGACTTCGTGGCACGAACTTATGCATTAATTGCACCAGTTCACCCCATTTTGCACTGAGTTTCATGCAGTTACATAAAGATCCCAAATGCACCCAAACACTATGAAACACACCAAAACATAAGTTTAGGGTCCAACGGGATGGATCGAATGTGTTCGTTGCGAAAAAATTACAACGTGACTTCGTGGCACGAAGTTTTGCATTAATTGCACCAGTTCACCCCGTTTTGCACCGAGTTTCATGCAGTTACGTAACGATCCAAAATGCACCCAAACACTATGAAATGCACCAAAACATAAGTTTAGGGTACAACGGGATGGATCGAGTCTGTTCATTGCAAAAAAATTACAACGTGACTTCGTGGCACGAACTTTTGCATTAATTGCACCAGTTCACCCCGTTTTGCACCAAGTTTGCAGTTACTAAACAATCCCAAATGCACCCAAACCTTATGAAACGCACCAAAACATGAGTTTAGGGTCCAATGGGGTGGATCGAGTGCATTCGTTGTGAAAAATTACAACGTGACTTCGTGGCACGAACTTTTGCGCAAATTGCACTAGTTCACCCCCTTTTGCATCGAGTTTCATGCAGTTACGAAGCGATTCCAAACGCACCCAAACACTATGCAACACACCAAAACATGAGTTTATGGTCCAATGGGGTGGATCAGGTGCGTTCGTTGCGAAAAATTACAACGTGACTTCGTGGCACGAACTTATGCATTAATTGCACCAGTCCACCCCGTTTTGCACTGAGTTTCATGCAGTTACATAACGATCCCAAATGCACCCAAACACTATGAAACGCACCAAAACATAAGTTTAGGGTCCAACGGGATGGATCGAATGTGTTCGTTGCGAAAAAATTACAACGTGACTTCTTGGCACGAAGTTTTGCATTAATTGCACCAGTTCACCCCGTTTTGCACCGAGTTTCATGCAGTTACGTAACGATCCAAAATGCACCCAAACACTATGAAATGCACCAAAACATAAGTTTAGGGTACAACGGGATGGATCGAGTCTGTTCATTGCGAAAAAATTACAACGTGACTTTGTGGCACGAACTTTTGCATTAATTGCACCAGTTCACCCCGTTTTGCACCAAGTTTGCAGTTACTAAACAATCCCAAATGCACCCAAACATTATGAAACGCACCAAAACATGAGTTTAGGGTCCAATGGGGTGGATCGAGTGCATTCGTTGTGAAAAATTACAACGTGACTTCGTGGCACGAACTTTTGCGCAAATTGCACTAGTTCACCCCGTTTTGCATCGAGTTTCATGCAGTTATGAAGCGATTCCAAACGCACCCAAACACTATGCAACACACCAAAACATGAGTTTATGGTCCAATGGGGTGGATCAGGTGCGTTCGTTGCGAAAAATTACAACGTGACTTCGTGGCACGAACTTATGCATTAATTGCACCAGTTCACCCCATTTTGCACTGAGTTTCATGCAGTTACATAACGATCCCAAATGCATCCAAACACTATGAAACGCACCAAAACATAAGTTTAGGGTCCAACGGGATGGATCGAATGTGTTCGTTGCGAAAAAATTACAACGTGACTTCGTGGCACGAAGTTTTGCATTAATTGCACCAGTTCACCCCGTTTTGCACCGAGTTTCATGCAGTTATGTAACGATCCAAAATGCACCCAAACACTATGAAACGCACCAAAACATAAATTTAGGGTCCAACGGGATGGATCGAGTCTGTTCATTGTGAAAAAATTACAACATGACTTCGTGGCACGAACTTTTGCATTAATTGCACCAGTTCACCCCTTTTTGCACCAAGTTTGCAGTTACGAAACAATCCCAAATGCACCCAAACATTATGAAACGCACCAAAACATGAGTTTAGGGTCTAATGGGGTGGATCGAGTGCATTCGTTGTGAAAAATTACAACGTGACTTCGTGGCACGAACTTTTGCGCAAATTGCACTAGTTCACCCCCTTTTGCATCGAGTTTCATGCAGTTACGAAGCGATTCCAAACGCACCCAAACACTATGCAACACACCAAAACATGAGTTTATGGTCCAATGGGGTGGATCAGGTGCGTTCGTTGCGAAAAATTACAACGTGACTTCGTGGCACGAACTTATGCATTAATTGCACCAGTTCACCCCATTTTGCACTGAGTTTCATGCAGTTACATAACGATCCCAAATGCACCCAAACACTATGAAACGCACCAAAACATAAGTTTAGGGTCCAACGGGATGGATCGAATGTGTTCGTTGCGAAAAAATTACAACGTGACTTCTTGGCACGAAGTTTTGCATTAATTGCACCAGTTCACCCCGTTTTGCACCGAGTTTCATGCAGTTACGTAACGATCCAAAATGCACCCAAACACTATGAAATGCACCAAAACATAAGTTTAGGGTACAACGGGATGGATCGAGTCTGTTCATTGCGAAAAAATTACAATGTGACTTTGTGGCACGAACTTTTGCATTAATTGCACCAGTTCACCCCGTTTTGCTCCAAGTTTGCAGTTACTAAACAATCCCAAATGCACCCAAACATTATGAAACGCACCAAAACATGAGTTTAGGGTCCAATGGGGTGGATCGAGTGCATTCGTTGTGAAAAATTACAACGTGACTTCGAGGCACGAACTTTTGCGCAAATTGCACTAGTTCACCGCGTTTTGCATCGAGTTTCATGCAGTTATGAAGCGATTCCAAACGCACCCAAATACTATGCAACACACCAAAACATGAGTTTATGGTCCAATGGGGTGGATCAGGTGCGTTCGTTGCGAAAAATTACAACGTGACTTCGTGGCACGAACTTATGCATTAATTGCACCAGTTCACCCCATTTTGCACTGAGTTTCATGCAGTTACATAACGATCCCAAATGCATCCAAACACTATGAAACGCACCAAAACATAAGTTTAGGGTCCAACGGGATGGATCGAATGTGTTCATTGCGAAAAAATTACAACGTGACTTCGTGGCACGAAGTTTTGCATTAATTGCACCAGTTCACCCCGTTTTGCACCGAGTTTCATGCAGTTATGTAACGATCCAAAATGCACCCAAACACTATGAAACGCACCAAAACATAAATTTAGGGTCCAACGGGATGGATCGAGTCTGTTCATTGTGAAAAAATTACAACATGACTTCGTGGCACGAACTTTTGCATTAATTGCACCATTTCACCCCTTTTTGCACCAAGTTTGCAGTTACGAAACAATCCCAAATGCACCCAAACATTATGAAACGCACCAAAACATGAGTTTAGGGTCTAATGGGGTGGATCGAGTGCATTCGTTGTGAAAAATTACAACGTGACTTCGTGGCACGAACTTTTGCGCAAATTGCACTAGTTCACCCCCTTTTGCATCGAGTTTCATGCAGTTACGAAGCGATTCCAAACGCACCCAAACACTATGCAACACACCAAAACATGAGTTTATGGTCCAATGGGGTGGATCAGGTGCGTTCGTTGCGAAAAATTACAGCGTGACTTCGTGGCACGAACTTATGCATTAATTGCACCAGTTCACCCCGTTTTGCACTAAGTTTCATGCAGTTACATAACGATCCCAAATGCACCCAAACACTATGAAACGCACCAAAACATAAGTTTAGGGTCCAACGGGATGGATCGAATGTGTTCGTTGCGAAAAAATTACAACGTGTTCGTGGCATGAAGTTTTGCATTAATTGCACCAGTTCACCCCGTTTTACACCAAGTTTGCAGTTACGAAACGATCCCAAATGCACCCAAATATTATGAAACGCACCAAAACAAGAGTTTAGGGTGCAGTGGGATGCATCGAGTGCGTTTGTTGTGAAAAATTACAATGTGACTTCGTGGCACGAACTTTTGCATTAATTGCACCAGTTTGCCCCGTTTTGCATCGAGTTTCATGCAGTTACGTAATGATCCAAAATGCACCCAAACACTATGAAACACTCCAAAACATGAATTTAGGGTCCAGTGGGATGGATCGAGTGCGTTTGTTACGAAAAATTACGTGACTTCGTGTCACGAACTTTTGCATTAATTGCACCAGTTCAACCAGTTTTGCACCGAGTTTCATGTAGTTATGAAACGATCCCAAATGCACCCAAAGACTATGAAATGCACAAAAACATGAGTGTTGGATCCGATGGGGTGGATCGGGTGTGTTCTTTGCAACAAATTCTGATACGACTTCGTGGCACGATTTTTTGCATTAGTTGCACCAGTTCAGTATGGTTTGCTCCATGTTTTGTGCAGTTACAAAATCATCTGAAATGAACTAAAACACTATGCAACGCCCGAAAACATGAATTTAGGGTTTAATGGGGTGGATCGAGTGCGTTTGTTGCGAAAAATTACAATGTGACTTCGTGGCACGAACTTTTGCATTAATTGCACCAGCTCACACCATTTTGTACCGAGTTTCATGCAGTTACTTAACTATCCCAAATGCACCCAAACACTATGAAATGCACCAAAACATAAGTTTAGGGTCCAACGGGATGGATCGAGTCTGTTCGTTGCGAGAAAATTACAACGTGACTTCGTGGCACGAACTTTTGCATTAATTGCACCAGTTCACCCCGTTTTGCACCAAGTTTGCAGTTACGAAACAATCCCAAATGCACCCAAACATTATGAAACGCACCAAAACATGAGTTTAGGGTCCAATGGGGTGGATCGAGTGCATTCGTTGCGAAAAATTACAACGTGACTTCGTGGCACGAACTTTTGCCCAAATTGCACTAGTTCACCCCTCTTTGCATCGAGTTTCATGCAGTTACGAAGCGATTCCAAACGCACCCAAACACTATGCAACACACCAAAACATGAGTTTATGGTCCAATGGGGTGGATTAGGTGCGTTCGTTGCGAAAAATTACAACGTGACTTCGTGGCACGAACTTATGCATTAATTGCACCAGTTCACCCAGTTTTGCACTGAGTTTCATGCAGTTACATAACGATCCCATATGCACCCAAACACTATGAAACGCACCAAAACATAAGTTTAGGGTCCAACGAGATGGATCGAATGTGTTTGTTGCGAAAAAATTACAACGTGACTTCGTAACACGAACTTATGCATTAATTGCACCAGTTCACCCCGTTTTGCACTGAGTTTCATGCAGTTATATAACGATCCCAAATGCACCCAAACACTATGAAACGCACCAAATCATAAGTTTAGGGTCCAACGAGATGGATCGAATGTGCTCGTTGCGAAAAAATTACAATGTGACTTCGTGGCACGAAGTTTTGCATTAATTGCACCAGTTCACCCCGTTTTACACCAAGTTTGCAGTTACGAAACGATCCCAAATGCACCCAAACATTATGAAATGCACCAAAACAAGAGTTTAGGGTGCAGTGGGATGCATCGAGTGCGTTTGTTGTGAAAAATTACAACGTGACTTCGTGGCACGAACTTTTGCATTAATTGCACCAGTTTGCCCCGTTTTGCACCGAGTTTCATGCAGTTATGAAACGATCCCAAATGCACCCAAACACTAAGCAACACACCAAAACATGAGTTTATGGTCCAATGGGGTCGATCAGGTGCGTTCGTTGCGAAAAATTACAACATGACTTCGTGGCACGAACTTTTGCATTAATTGCACCAGTTCACCCAGTCTTGCACCAAGTTCCCTGCAGTTACGAAACGATCCCAAATGCACCCCAACACTATGGAACACACCAAAACATGAGTTCAGGGTCCAATGGTGTGGATCGAGTGCGTTCGTTGCGAAAAATTACAACGTGACTTCGTGACACGAACTCTTGCATTAATTGCACCAGTTCACCCCGTTTTGCACCAAGTTTCATTTAGTTACGAAACAATCCCAAATGCACCCAAACACTATGCAACGCACCAAAAATTGAGTTTATGGTCCAATGCGGTGGATCAGGTGTGTTCGTTGCGGAAAATTACAATGCGACTTCGTGGCACGAACTTTTGCAATAATTCCACTAGTTAAGCCTTTTTGCAACGAGTTTCATGCAGTTACGAAACCATACCAAATGCACCCAAACACTATGAAACACTCCAAAACATGAATTTATGGTCCAATGGGATGCATCGAGTGTGTTTGTTGCGAAAAATTACAACGTGACTTCGTGGCACGAACTTTTGCATTAATTGCACTAGTTCGCCCCATTTTGCACCGAGTTTCATGCAGTTATGAAACGATCCCAAATGCACCCAAACACTATGAAACACACCAAATCAAGAATTTAGGGTCCAATGGGAAGGATCGACTGTGTTTGTTGCGAAAAATTACAACGTGACTTTATGTCACGAACTTATACATTAATTGCACCAGTTCACCAAGTTTTGCACCGAGTTTCATGCAGTTATGAAACGATCCCAAATGTACCCAAAGACTATATAACACTCAAAAACATGAGTGTTGGATCCGATGGGGGTGGATCGAGTGTGTTCGTTATAACAAATTCTGACACGACTTCGTGGCACGATTTTTTGCATTAATTAGACCAGTTCAGTATGTTTTGCACCATGTTTCGTGCAGTTACGAAATCATTCGAAATGAACTCAAACACTATGCAACGCACGAAAACATGAAATTAGGTTCCAATGGGATGGATCAAGGGCATTTGTTGCGAAAAATTACAACGTGACTTCGTGGCACGAACTTTTGCATTAATTGCACCAGTTCACCCCGTTTTGCATCGAGTTTCAAGCAGTTACGAAGCGATTCCAAACGCACCCAAATACTATGCAACACACCAAAACATGAGTTCATGGTCCAATGTGCTGGATCAGGTGCGTTCGTTGCGAAAAATTACAACGTGACTTCGTGGCACGAACTTATGCATTAATTGCACCAGTTCACTCCGTTTTGCACTGAGTTTCATGCAGTTACATAACGATCCCAAATGCACCCAAACACTATGAAACGCAACTAAACATAAGTTTAGGGTCCAACGGGATGGATCGAATGTGTTCGTTGCGAAAAAATTACAACGTGACTTCGTAGCACGAAGTTTTGCATTAATTGCACCGGTTCACCCCGTTTTGCACCGAGTTTCATGCAGTTACGTAACGATCCAAAATGCACCCAAACACTATGAAACACGCGAAAACATATGTTTAGGGTCCAACGGGATGGATCGAGTCTGTTCATTGCGGAAAAATTACAACGTGATTTCGTGGCACGACCTTTTGCATTAATTGCACCAGTTCAACCCGTTTTGCACCAAGTTTGCAGTTACGCAACAATCCCAAATGCACCCAAACATTATGAAACGCACCAAAACATGAGTTTAGGGTCCAATGGGGTGGATCGAGTGCATTCGTTGCGAAAAATTACAACGTGACTTCGTGGCACGAACTTTTGCAAAAATTGCACTAGTTCACCCCGTTTTGCATCGAGTTTCATGCAGTAACGAAGCGATTCCAAACGCACCCAAACACTATGCAACACACCAAAACATGAGTTCATTGTCCAATGTGGTGGATCAGGTGCGTTCGTTGCGAAAAATTACAACGTGACTTCGTGGCACGAACTTATGCATTAATTGAACCAGTTCACCCCGTTTTGCACTGAGTTTCATGCAGTTACATAACGATCCCAAATGCACCCAAACACTATGAAACGCACCAAAACATAAGTTTAGGGTCCAACGGGATGGATCGAATGTGTTCATTGCGAAAAAATTACAACGTGACTTCGTGGCACGAAGTTTTGCATTAATTGCACCAGTTCACCCCGTTTTGCACCGAGTTTCATGCAGTTACGTAACGATCCAAAA
This sequence comes from Panicum virgatum, assembly GCF_016808335.1. Taxonomy (NCBI): domain Eukaryota; kingdom Viridiplantae; phylum Streptophyta; class Magnoliopsida; order Poales; family Poaceae; genus Panicum; species Panicum virgatum. The sequence goes on along the minus strand of NC_053153.1, from coordinate 42,831,340 downwards.
TGCACCCAAACACTATGAAACGCACCAAAACATAAGTTTAAGGTCCAACGGGATGGATCGAGTCTGTTCATTGCGAAAAAATTACAACGTGACTTCGTGGCACGAACTTTTGCATTAATTGCACCAGTTTGCCGTGTTTTGCACCGAGTTTCATGCAGTTACGTAATGATCCAAAATGCACCCAAACACTTTGAAACACACCAAAACATGAATTTAGGGTCCAGTGGGATGGATCAAGTGCGTTTGTTACGAAAAATTACAACGTGACTTCGTGTCACGAACTTTTGCATTAATTGCACCAGTTTACCCAGTTTTGCACCGAGTTTCATGTAGTTATGAAACGATCCCAAATGCACCCAAAGACTATGAAACGCACAAAAACATGAGTGTTGGATCCGATGGGGTGGATCGGGTGCGTTCCTTGCAACAAATTCTGATACGACTTCATGGCATGATTTTTTGCATTAATTGCACCAGTTCCGTATGTTTTGCTCCATGTTTTGTGCAGTTACGAAATCATCCGAAATGAACTAAAACACTATGCAACGCCCGAAAACATGAATTTACGGTTTAATGGGGTGGATCGAGTGCGTTTGTTGCGAAAAATTACAACGAGACTTCGTGGCACGAACTTTTGCATTAATTGCACCAGCTCACACCGTTTTGCACCGAGTTTCATGTAGTTACTTAACGATCCCAAACGCACCCAAACACTATGAAATGCACCAAAACATAAGTTTAGGGTCCAACGGGATGGATCGAGTCTGTTGGTTGCGAAAACATTACAACGTGACTTCGTGGCACGAACTTTTGCATTAATGGCACCAGTTCACCCCGTTTTGCAATAAGTTTACTGTTACGAAACGATCCCAAATGCACCCAAACATTATGAAATGCACCTAAACATGAGTTTAGGGTCCAATGGGGTGGATCGAGTGCGTTTGTTGCGAAAAATTTCAATGTGACTTCGTGGCACGAACTTTTGCACTAATTACACTAGTTCACCCCGTTTTGCACCGAGTTTCATGCAGTTACGAAATGATCCCAAATGCACCCAAACACTATGCTACATACCAAAACATGATTTTATGGTCCAGTGGGATGGATCAGGTGCGTTCGTTGTGAAAAACTACAATGTGACTTTGTGGCACAAAATTTTTCACTAATTGCACTAGTTCACCCCGTTTTGTATCGAGTTTCATGCAGTTACGAAGCGATTCCAAATGCACCCAAACACTATGCAACACACCAAAACATGAGTTTATGGTCCAATGGGGTCGATAAGGTGCGTTCATTGCGAAAAATTACAACATGACTTCGTGGCACGAACTTTTGCATTAATTGCACCAGTTCACCCAGTTTTGCACCAAGTTCCCTGCAGTTACGAAACGATCCCAAATGCACCCAAACACTATGGAACACACCAAAACATGAGTTCTGGGTCCAATGGTGTGGATCGAGTGCATTCGTTGCGAAAAATTACAACGTGACTTCGTGACACGAACTCTTGCATTAATTGCACCAGTTCAGCCCGTTTTGCACCAATTTTCATTTAGGTACGAAACGATCCCAAATGCACCCAAACACTATGCAACGCACCAAAAAATGAGTTTATGGTCCAATGCGGTGGATAAGGTGTGTTCGTTGCGGAAAATTACAATGCGACTTCGTGGCACAAACTTTTGCACCAGTTAACCCTTTTTGCACCGAGTTTCATGTAGTTACGAAATGATCTCAAATGCACACAAACACTATGCTACATACCAAAACTTGATTTTATGGTCCAGTGGGATGGATCAGGTGCGTTCGTTGCAACAAATTCTAACACGACTTCGTGGCATGATTTTTTGCATTAATTAGACCAGTTCAGTATGTTTTGCACCATGTTTCGTGCAGTTACGAAATCATCCGAAATGAACTCAAACATTATGTAATGCACGAAAACATGAAACTAGGTTCCAATGGGATGGATCAAGTGCATTTGTTGCGAAAAATTACAACGTGACTTCGTGGCACGAACTTTTACATTAATTGCACCAGTTCGCCCCGTTTTGCACCGAGTTTCATGTAGTTACGTAACGAACCAAAATGCACCCAAACACTATGAAACGCACCAAAACATAAGTTTAGGGTCCAACGGGATGGATCAAGTCTGTTCATTGCGAAAAAATTACAACGTGACTTCGTGGCACGAACTTTTGCATTAATTGCACCAGTTCACCCAGTTTTGCACCAAGTTCCCTGTAGTTACGAAATGATCCGAAATGCACCCAAACACTATTGAACACACCAAAACATGAGTTCTGGGTCCAATGGTGTGGATCGAGCGCATTCGTTGTGAAAAATTACAACGTGACTTCGTGACACGAACTCTTGCATTAATTGCACCAGTTCACCCCGTTTTGCACCAAGTTTCATTTAGCTACGAAACAATCCCAAATGCACCCAAACACTATGCAACGCACCAAAAAATGAGTTTATGGTCCAATGCGGTGGATAAGGTGTGTTCGTTGCGGAAAATTACAGTGTGACTTCGTGGCACGAACATTTGCACCAGTTAACCCTTTTTGCACCAATTTTCATGTAGTTATGAAATGATCCCAAATGCACACAAACACTATGCTACATACCGAAACATGATTTTATGGTCCGGTGGGATGGATCAGGTGCGTTTGTTGCAACAAATTCTGACACGACTTCGTGGCACAATTTTTTGCATTAATTAGACCAGTTCAGTATGTTTTGCACCATGTTTCGTGCAGTTACGAAATCATCCGAAATGAACTCAAACACTATGTAATGCACGAAAACATGAAATTAGGTTCCAATGGGATGGATCAAGTGCTTTTGTTGCGAAAAATTACAACGTGACTTCGTGGCACGAACTTTTGCATTAATTGCACCAGTTCGCCCCGTTTTGCATCGAGTTTCATGTAGTTACGTAACGAACCAAAATGCACCCAAACACTATGAAATGCACCAAAACATAAGTTTAGGGTCCAACGGGATGGATCGAGTCTGTTCATTGCGAAAAAATTACAACGTGACTTCGTGGCACGAACTTTTGCATTAATTGCACCAGTTCACCCCATTTTGCACCAAGCTTGCAGTTACGAAACAATCCCAAATGCACCCAAACATTATGAAACGCACCAAAACATGAGTTTAGGGTCCAATGGGGTGGATCAAGTGCATTCGTTGCGAAAAATTACAAAGTGACTTTGTGGCACGAACTTTTGCATTAATTGCAATAGTTCACCCCGTTTTGCACTGAGTTTCATGCAGTTACATAACGATCCCAAATGCACCCAAACCTATGAAACGCACCAAAACATAAGTTTAGGGTCCAACGGGATGGATGGAATGTGTTCGTTGCGAAAAAATTACAACATGACTTCGTTGCACGAAGTTTTGCATTAATTGCACCAGTTCACCCCATTTTACACCAAGTTTGCAGTTACGAAACAATCCCAAATGCACCCAAACATTATGAAACGCACCAAAACAAGAGTTTAGGGTGTAGTGGGATGCATCGAGTGCGTTTGTTGTGAAAAATTACAACGTGACTTCGTGACACGAACTTTTGCATTAATTGCACTAGTTTGCCCCGTTTTGCACCGAGTTTCATGCAGTTATGAAACGATCCCAAATGCACCCAAACACTATGGAACACACCAAAACATGAGTTTAGGGTCCAATGGTGTGGATGGAGTGCGTTCGTTGCGAAAAATTACAACGTGACACGAACTCTTGCATTAATTGCACCAGTTCACCCCGTTTGTCACCAAGTTTCATTTAGTTACGAAACGATTCCAAATGCACCCAAACACTATGCAACGCACCAAAAACTGAGTTTACGGTCCAATGCGGTGGATCAGGTGTGTTCGTTGCGGAAAATTACAATGCGACTTCATGGCACGAACTTTTGCACTAATTGCACCAGTTAACCCTTTTTGCACCGAGTTTCATGCAGTTACGAAATGATCCCAAATGCACCCAAACACTATGCTACATAACAAAACATGATTTTATGGTCCAGTGGGATGGATCAGGTGCATTCGTTGTGAAAAATTACAAAGTGACTTTGTGGCACAAACTTTTGCACTAATTGCACTAGTTCACCCCGTTTTGCTTTGAGTTTCATGCAGATACGAAGCGATTCCAAATGCACCCAAACACTATGCAACACACCAAAACATGAGTTTATGGTCCAATGGGGCCGATCAGGTGCGTTCGTTGCGAAAAATTACAACGTGACTTCGTGGCACGAACTTTTGCAATAATTCCACAAGTTAACCCTTTTTGCAACGAGTTTCATGCAGTTACGAAACCATACCAAATGCACCCAAACACTATGAAACACTCCAAAACATGAATTTATGGTCCAATGGGATGCATCGAGTGTGTTTGTTGCGAAAAATTACAACGTGACTTCGTGGCACGAACTTTTGCATTAATTGCACTAGTTCGCCCCATTTTGCACCGAGTTTCATGCAGTTATGAAACGATCCCAAATGCACCCAAACACTATGAAACACACCAAAACAAGAATTTAGGGTCCAATGGGAAGGATCGACTGCGTTTGTTGCGAAAAATTACAACGTGACTTTGTGTCACGAACTTATACATTAATTGCACCAGTTCACCAAGTTTTGCACCGAGTTACATGCAGTTATGAAACGATCCCAAATGCACCCAAAGACTATATAACACTCAAAAACATGAGTGTTGGATACGATGGGGGTGGATCGAGTGTGTTCGTTGCAACAAATTCTGACACGACTTCGTGGCACGATTTTTTGCATTAATTAGACCAGTTCAGTATGTTTTGCACCATGTTTGTGCAGTTACGAAATCATCCGAAATGAAGTCAAACACTATGCAACGCACGGAAACATTAAATTAGGTTCCAATGGGATGGTTCAAGTGCATTTGTTGCGAAAAATTACAACGTGACTTTGTGGCACGAACTTTTGCATTAATTGCACCAGTTCACCCCGTTTTGCACTGAGTTTCATGCAGTTACGTAACGATCCAAAATGCACCCAAACACTATGAAACGCACCAAAACATTAGTTTAAGGTCCAACGGGATGGATCGAGTCTGTTCATTGCGAAAAAATTACAGCGTGACTTCGTGGCACGAACTTTTGCATTAATTGCACAAGTTCACCCCGTTTTGCACCAAGTTTGCAGTTACGAAACAATCCCAAATGCACCCAAACATTATGAAACGCACCAAAACATGAGTTTAGGGTCCCATGGGGTGGATCGAGTGCATTCGTTGCGAAAAATTACAACATGACTTCGTGGCACGAACTTTTGCGCAAATTGCACTAGTTCACCCTGCTTTGCATCGAGTTTCATGCAGTTACGAAGCGATTCCAAATGCACCCAAACACTATGCAACACACCAAAACATGAGTTTATGGTCCAATGGGGTGGATCAGGTGCGTTCGTTGCGAAAAATTACAACGTGACTTCGTGGCACGAACTTATGCATTAATTGCACCAGTTCACCCCGTTTTGCACTGAGTTTCATGCAGTTACATAACGATCCCAAATGCACCCAAACACTATGAAACTCACCAAATCATAAGTTTAGGGTCCAACGAGATGGATCGAATGTGTTTGTTGCGAAAAAATTACAACGTGACTTCGTAGCACGAACTTATGCATTTATTGCACCAGTTCACCCCGTTTTGCACTGAGTTTCATGCAGTTATATAACGATCCCAAATGCACCCAAACACTATGAAACGTTCCAAATCATAAGATTAGGGTCCAACGAGATGGATCGAATGTGTTCGTTGCGAAAAAATTAGAATGTGACTTCGTGGCACGAAGTTTTGCATTAATTGCACCAGTTCACCCCGTTTTACACCAAGTTTGCAGTTACGAAACGATCCCAAATGCACCCAAACATTATGAAACGCACCAAAACAAGAGTTTAGGGTGCAGTGGGATGCATCGAGTGCGTTTGTTGTGAAAAATTACAACGTGACTTCGTGGCACGAACTTTTGCATTAATTGCACCAGTTTGCCCCGTTTTGCACCGAGTTTCATGTAGTTATGAAACGATCCCAAATGCGCCCAAACACTAAGCAACACACCAAAACATGAGTTTATGGTCCAATGGGCTCGATCAGGTGCGTTCGTTGCGAAAAATTACAACATGACTTCGTGGCACGAACTTTTGCATTAATTGCACCAGTTCACCCAGTTTTGCACCAAGTTCCCTGCAGTTACGAAACGATCCCAAATGCACCCAAACACTATGGAACACACCAAAACATGAGTTCAAGGTCCAATGGTGTGGATCGAGTGCGTTCGTTGCGAAAAATTACAACGTGACTTCGTGACACAAACTCTTGCATCAATTGCACCAGTTCACCCCGTTTTGCACCAAGTTTCATTTAGTTACGAAACAATCCCAAATGCACCCAAACACTATGCAACGCACCAAAAATTGAGTTTATGGTCCAATGCGGTGGATCAGGTGTGTTCGTTGCGGAAAATTACAATGCGACTTCGTGGCACGAACTTTTGTACTAATTGCACCAGTTAACCCTTTTTGCACCGAGTTCCATGCAGTTACGAAATGATCCCAAATGCACCCAAACACTATGCTACATACCAAAACATGATTTTATGGTCCAGTGGGATGGATCAGGTGCGTTTGTTGTGAAAAATTACAAAGTGACTTTGTGGCACAAAATTTTGCACTAATTGCACTAGTTCACCCCGTTTTGCTTCGAGTTTCATGCAGTTATGAAGCGATTCCAAATGCACCCAAACACTATGCAACACACCAAAACATGAGTTTATGGTCCAATGGGGCCGATCAGGTGCGTTCGTTGCGAAAAATTACAACGTGACTTCGTGGCACGAACTTTTGCAATAATTCCACTAGTTAACCCTTTTTGCAACGAGTTTCATGCAGTTACGAAACCGTACCAAATGCACCCAAACACTATGAAACGCTCCAAAACATGAATTTATGGTCCAATGGGATGCATCGAGTGTGTTTGTTGCGAAAAATTACAACGTGACTTCGTGGCACGAACTTTTGCATTAATTGCACTAGTGCGCCCCATTTTGCACCGAGTTTCATGCAGTTATGAAACGATCCCAAATGCACCCAAACACTATGAAACACACCAAAACAAGAATTTAGGGTCCAATGGGAATGATCGACTACGTTTGTTGCGAAAAATTACAACGTGACTTTGTGTCACGAACTTATACATTAATTGCACCAGTTCACCAAGTTTTGCACCGAGTTTCATGCAGTTATGACATGATCCCAAATGCACCCAAAGACTATATAACACTCAAAAACAAGAGTGTTGGATCTGATGGGGGTGGATCGAGTGTGTTCGTTGCAACAAATTCTGACACGACTTCGTGGCACGATTTTTTGCATTAATTAGACCAGTTCAGTATGTTTTGCACCATGTTTCGTGCAGTTACGAAATCATCCGAAATGAACTCAAACACTATGTAACGCACGAAAACATGAAATTAGGTTCCAATGGGATGGATCAAGTGCATTTGTTGCGAAAAATTACAACGTGACTTCGTGGCACGAACTTTTGCATTAATTGCACCAGTTCACACCGTTTTGCACCAAGCTTGCAGTTACGAAACAATCCCAAATGCACCCAAACATTATGAAACGCACCAAAACAAGAGTTTAGGGTGCAGTGGGATGCATCGAGTGCGTTTGTTGTGAAAAATTACAACGTGACTTCGTGGCACGAACTTTTGCATTAATTGCACCAGTTTGCCCCGTTTTGCACCGAGTTTCATGCAGTTATGAAACGATCCCAAATGCACCCAAACACTAAGCAACACACCAAAACATGAGTTTATGGTCCAATGGGGTCGATCAGGTGCGTTCGTTGCGAAAAATTACAACATGACTTCGTGGCACGAACTTTTGCATTAATTGCACCAGTTCACCCAGTCTTGCACCAAGTTCCCTGCAGTTACGAAACGATCCCAAATGCACCCAAACACTATGGAACACACCAAAACATGAGTTCAGGGTCCAATGGTGTGGATCGAGTGCGTTCGTTGCGAAAAATTACAACGTGACTTCGTGACACGAACTCTTGCATTAATTGCACCAGTTCACCCCGTTTTGCACCAAGTTTCATTTAGTTACGAAACAATCCCAAATGCACCCAAACACTATGCAACGCACCAAAAATTGAGTTTATGGTCCAATGCGGTGGATCAGGTGTGTTCGTTGCGGAAAATTACAATGCGACTTCGTGGCACGAACTTTTGCACTAATTGCACCAGTTAACCCTTTTTGCACCGAGTTTCATGCAGTTACGAAATGATCCCAAATGCACCCAAACACTATGCTACATACCAAAACATGATTTTATGGTCTAGTGGGATGGATCAGGTGCGTTTGTTGTGAAAAATTACAAAGTGACTTTGTGGCACAAACTTTTGCACTAATTGCACTAGTTCACGACGTTTTGCTTCGAGTTTCATGCAGTTATGAAGCGATTCCAAATGCACCCAAACACTATGCAACACACCAAAACATGAGTTTATGGTCCAATAGGGCCGATCAGGTGCGTTCGTTGCGAAAAATTACAACGTGACTTCGTGGCACGAACTTTTGCAATAATTCCACTAGTTAACCCTTTTTGCAACGAGTTTCATGCAGTTACGAAACCATACCAAATGCACCAAAACACTATGAAACGCTCCAAAACAGGAATTTATGGTCCAATGGGATGCATCGAGTGTGTTTGTTGCGAAAAATTACAACGTGACTTCGTGGCACGAACTTTTGCATTAATTGCACTAGTGCGCCCCATTTTGCACCGAGTTTCATGCAGTTATGAAACGATCCCAAATGCACCCAAACACTATGAAACACACCAAAACAAGAATTTAGGGTCCAATGGGAAGGATCGACTGCGTTTGTTGCGAAAAATTACAACGTGACTTTGTGTCACGAACTTATACATTAATTGCACCAGTTCACCAAGTTTTGCACCGAGTTACATGCAGTTATGAAACGATCCCAAATGCACCCAAAGACTATATAACACTCAAAAACATTAGTGTTGGATCCGATGGGGGTGGATCGAGTGCGTTCGTTGCAACAAATTCTGACACGAGTTCGTTGCACGATTTTTTGCATTAATTAGACCAGTTCAGTATGTTTTGCACCATGTTTCGTGCAGTTACGAAATCATCCGAAATGAACTCAAACACTATGTAACGCACGAAAACATGAAATTAGGTTCCAATGGGATGGATCAAGTGCATTTGTTGCGAAAAATTAAAACGTGACTTCGTGGCACGAACTTTTGCATTAATTGCACCAGTTCACCCCGTTTTGCACCGAGTTTCATTTAGTTACGTAACGATCCAAAATGCACCCAAACACTATGAAACGCACCAATACATAAGTTTAGGGTCCAACAGGATGGATCGAGTCTGTTCATTGCGAAAAAATTACAACGTCACTTCGTGTCACGAACTTTTGCATTAATTGCACCAGTTCACCCCGTTTTGCACCAAGCTTGCAGTTACGAAACAAACCCAAATGCACCCAAACATTATGAAACACACCAAAACATGAGTTTAGGGTCCAATGGGGTGGATCGAGTGCATTCGTTGTGAAAAATTACAACGTGACTTCGTGGCACGAACTTTTGCGCAAATTGCACTAGTTCACCCCTCTTTGCATCGAGTTTCATGCAGTAACGAAGCGATTCCAAACGCACCCAAACACTATGCAACGCACCAAAACATGAGTTTATGGTCCAATGGGGTGGATCAGGTGCGTTCGTTGCGAAAAATTACAACGTGACTTCGTGGCACGAACTTATGCATTAATTGCACCAGTTCACCCCGTTTTGCACTGAGTTTCATGCAGTTACATAATGATCCCAAATGCACCCAAACACTATGAAACTCACCAAATCATAAGTTTAGGGTCCAACGAGATGGATCGAATGTGTTTGTTGCGAAAAAATTACAACGTGACTTCGTAGCACGAACTTATGCATTAATTGCACCAGTTCACCCCGTTTTGCACTGAGTTTCATGCAGTTATATAACGATCCCAAATGTACCCAAACACTATGCAACACACCAAAACATGAGTTTATGGTCCAATGGGGTCGATCAGGTGCGTTCGTTGCGAAAAATTACAACATGACTTCGTGGCGCGAACTTTTGCATTAATTGCACCAGTTCACCCAGTTTTGCACCAAGTTCCCTGCAGTTACGAAACGATCCCAAATGCACCCAAACACTATGGAACACACCAAAACATGAGTTCAGGGTCCAATGGTGTGGATCGAGTGCGTTCGTTGCGAAAAATTACAATGTGACTTCGTGACACGAACTCTTGCATTAATTGCACCAGTTCACCCCGTTTTGCACCAAGTTTCATTTAGTTACGAAACAATCCGAAATGCACCCAAACACTATGCAACGCACCAAAAAATGAGTTTATGGTCCAATGCGGTGGATCAGGTGTGTTCGTTGCGGAAAATTACAATGCGACTTCGTGGCACGAACTTTTGCACTAATTGCACCAGTTAACCCTTTTTGCACCGAGTTTCATGCAGTTACGAAATGATCCCAAATGTAACCCAACACTATGCTACAAAACAAAACATGATTTTATGGTCCAGTGGGATGGATCAGGTGCGTTCGTTGTGAAAAATTACAAAGTGACTTTGTGGCACAAACTTTTGCACTAATTGCACTAGTTCACCCCGTTTTGCATCGAGTTTCATACAGTTACGAAGCGATTCCAAATGCACCCAAACACTATGCAACACACCAAAACATGAGTTTATGGTCCAATGGGGCCGATCAGGTGCGTTCGTTGCGAAAAATTACAACGTGACTTCGTGGCACGAACTTTTGCAATAATTCCACTAGTTAACCCTTTTTGCAACGAGTTTCATGCAGTTACGAAACCATACCAAATGCACCAAAACACTATGAAACGCTCCAAAACAGGAATTTATGGTCCAATGGGATGCATCGAGTGTGTTTGTTGCGAAAAATTACAACGTGACTTCGTGGCACGAACTTTTGCATTAATTGCACTAGTGCGCCCCATTTTGCACCGAGTTTCATGCAGTTATGAAACGATCCCAAATGCACCCAAACACTATGAAACACACCAAAACAAGAATTTAGGGTCCAATGGGAAGGATCGACTGCGTTTGTTGCGAAAAATTACAACGTGACTTTGTGTCACGAACTTATACATTAATTGCACCAGTTCACCAAGTTTTGCACCGAGTTTCATGCAGTTATGAAACGATCCCAAATGCACCCAAAGACTATATAACACTCAAAAACATTAGTGTTGGATCCGATGGGGGTGGATCGAGTGCGTTCGTTGCAACAAATTCTGACACGAGTTCGTTGCACGATTTTTGCATTAATTAGACCAGTTCAGTATGTTTTGCACCATGTTTCGTGCAGTTACGAAATCATCCGAAATGAACTCAAACACTATGTAACGCACGAAAACATGAAATTAGGTTCCAATGGGATGGATCAAGTGCATTTGTTGCGAAAAATTAAAACGTGACTTCGTGGCACGAACTTTTGCATTAATTGCACCAGTTCACCCCGTTTTGCACCGAGTTTCATTTAGTTACGTAACGATCCAAAATGCACCCAAACACTATGAAACGCACCAATACATAAGTTTAGGGTCCAACAGGATGGATCGAGTCTGTTCATTGCGAAAAAATTACAACGTCACTTCGTGTCACGAACTTTTGCATTAATTGCACCAGTTCACCCCGTTTTGCACCAAGCTTGCAGTTACGAAACAAACCCAAATGCACCCAAACATTATGAAACACACCAAAACATGAGTTTAGGGTCCAATGGGGTGGATCGAGTGCATTCGTTGTGAAAAATTACAACGTGACTTCGTGGCACGAACTTTTGCGCAAATTGCACTAGTTCACCCCTCTTTGCATCGAGTTTCATGCAGTAACGAAGCGATTCCAAACGCACCCAAACACTATGCAACGCACCAAAACATGAGTTTATGGTCCAATGGGGTGGATCAGGTGCGTTCGTTGCAAAAAATTACAACGTGACTTCGTGGCACGAACTTATGCATTAATTGCACCAGTTCACCCCGTTTTGCACTGAGTTTCATGCAGTTACATAATGATCCCAAATGCACCCAAACACTATGAAACTCACCAAATCATAAGTTTAGGGTCCAACGAGATGGATCGAATGTGTTTGTTGCGAAAAAATTACAACGTGACTTCGTAGCACGAACTTATGCATTTATTGCACCAGTTCACCCCGTTTTGCACTGAGTTTCATGCAGTTATATAACGATCCCAAATGTACCCAAACACTATGCAACACACCAAAACATGAGTTTATGGTCCAATGGGGTCGATCAGGTGCGTTCGTTGCGAAAAATTACAACATGACTTCGTGGCACGAACTTTTGCATTAATTGCACCAGTTCACCCAGTTTTGCACCAAGTTCCCTGCAGTTACGAAACGATCCCAAATGCACCCAAACACTATGGAACACACCAAAACATGAGTTCAGGGTCCAATGGTGTGGATCGAGTGCGTTCGTTGCGAAAAATTACAATGTGACTTCGTGACACGAACTCTTGCATTAATTGCACCAGTTCACCCCGTTTTGCACCAAGTTTCATTTAGTTACGAAACAATCCGAAATGCACCCAAACACTATGCAACGCACCAAAAAATGAGTTTATGGTCCAATGCGGTGGATCAGGTGTGTTCGTTGCGGAAAATTACAATGCGACTTCGTGGCACGAACTTTTGCACTAATTGCACCAGTTAACCCTTTTTGCACCGAGTTTCATGCAGTTACGAAATGATCCCAAATGCAACCCAACACTATGCTACAAAACAAAACATGATTTTATGGTCCAGTGGGATGGATCAGGTGCGTTCGTTGTGAAAAATTACAAAGTGACTTTGTGGCACAAACTTTTGCACTAATTGCACTAGTTCACCCCGTTTTGCATCGAGTTTCATACAGTTACGAAGCGATTCCAAATGCACCCAAACACTATGCAACACACCAAAACATGAGTTTATGGTCCAATGGGGCCGATCAGGTGCGTTCGTTGCGAAAAATTACAACGTGACTTCGTGACACGAACTTTTGCAATAATTCCACTAGTTAACCCTTTTTGCAACGAGTTTCATGCAGTTACGAAATCATAATAAATGCACCCAAACACTATGAAACGCTCCAAAACATGAACTTATGGTCCAATGGGATGCATCGAGTGTGTTTGTTGCGAAAAATTACAATGTGACTTCGTGGCACGAACTTTTGCATTAATTGCACTAGTTCGCCCCATTTTGCACCGAGTTTCATGCAGTTATGAAACGATCCCAAATGCACCCAAAAACTATGAAACACACCAAAACAAGAATTTAGGGTCCAATGGGAAGGATCGACTGTGTTTGTTGCGGAAAATTACAACGTGACTTTGTGTCACGAACTTATACATTAATTGCACCAGTTCACCAAGTTTTGCACCGAGTTTCATCCAGTTATGAAACGATCCCAAATGCACCCAAAGACTATATAACACTCAAAAACATGAGTGTTGGATCCGATGGGGGTGGATCGAGTGCGTTCGTTGCAACAAATTCTGAAACGAGTTCGTGGCATGATTTTTTGCTTTAATGAGACCAGTTCAGTATGTTTTGCACCATGTTTCGTGCAGTTACGAAATCATCCGAAATGAACTCAAACACTATGCAACGCACGAAAACATGAAATTAGGTAACAATGGGATGGATCAAGTGCATTTGTTGCGAAAAATTACAACGTGACTTCGTGGCACGAACTTTTGCATTAATTGCACCAGTTCGCCCCGTTTTGCACCGAGTTTCATGTAGTTACGTAACGATCCAAAATGCACCCAAACACTATGAAACGCACCAAAACATAAGTTTAGGGTCCAACGGGATGGATCGAGTATATTCATTGCGAAAAAATTACAACGTGACTTCGTGGCACGAACTTTTGCATTAATTGCACCAGTTTGCCCCGTTTTGCACCGAGTTTCATGTAGTTATGAAACGATCCCAAATGCGCCCAAACACTAAGCAACACACCAAAACATGAGTTTATGGTCCAATGGGGTCGATCAGGTGCGTTCGTTGCGAAAAATTACAACATGACTTCGTGGCACGAACTTTTGCATTAATTGCACCAGTTCACCCAGTTTTGCACCAAGTTCCCTGCAGTTACGAAACGATCCCAAATGCACCCAAACACTATGGAACACACCAAAACATGAGTTCAAGGTCCAATGGTGTGGATCGAGTGCGTTCGTTGCGAAAAATTACAACGTGACTTCGTGACACAAACTCTTGCATCAATTGCACCAGTTCACCCCGTTTTGCACCAAGTTTCATTTAGTTACGAAACAATCCCAAATGCACCCAAACACTATGCAACGCACCAAAAATTGAGTTTATGGTCCAATGCGGTGGATCAGGTGTGTTCGTTGCGGAAAATTACAATGCGACTTCGTGGCACGAACTTTTGTACTAATTGCACCAGTTAACCCTTTTTGCACCGAGTTCCATGCAGTTACGAAATGATCCCAAATGCACCCAAACACTATGCTACATACCAAAACATGATTTTATGGTCCAGTGGGATGGATCAGGTGCGTTTGTTGTGAAAAATTACAAAGTGACTTTGTGGCACAAAATTTTGCACTAATTGCACTAGTTCACCCCGTTTTGCTTCGAGTTTCATGCAGTTATGAAGCGATTCCAAATGCACCCAAACACTATGCAACACACCAAAACATGAGTTTATGGTCCAATGGGGCCGATCAGGTGCGTTCGTTGCGAAAAATTACAACGTGACTTCGTGGCACGAACTTTTGCAATAATTCCACTAGTTAACCCTTTTTGCAACGAGTTTCATGCAGTTACGAAACCGTACCAAATGCACCCAAACACTATGAAACGCTCCAAAACATGAATTTATGGTCCAATGGGATGCATCGAGTGTGTTTGTTGCGAAAAATTACAACGTGACTTCGTGGCACGAACTTTTGCATTAATTGCACTAGTGCGCCCCATTTTGCACCGAGTTTCATGCAGTTATGAAACGATCCCAAATGCACCCAAACACTATGAAACGCACGAAAACATGAAATTAGGTTCCAATGGGATGGATCAAGTGCATTTGTTGCGAAAAATTACAACGTGACTTCGTGGCACGAACTTTTGCATTAATTGCACCAGTTCACACCGTTTTGCACCAAGCTTGCAGTTACGAAACAATCCCAAATGCACCCAAACATTATGAAACGCACCAAAACAAGAGTTTAGGGTGCAGTGGGATGCATCGAGTGCGTTTGTTGTGAAAAATTACAACGTGACTTCGTGGCACGAACTTTTGCATTAATTGCACCAGTTTGCCCCGTTTTGCACCGAGTTTCATGCAGTTATGAAACGATCCCAAATGCACCCAAACACTAAGCAACACACCAAAACATGAGTTTATGGTCCAATGGGGTCGATCAGGTGCGTTCGTTGCGAAAAATTACAACATGACTTCGTGGCACGAACTTTTGCATTAATTGCACCAGTTCACCCAGTCTTGCACCAAGTTCCCTGCAGTTACGAAACGATCCCAAATGCACCCAAACACTATGGAACACACCAAAACATGAGTTCAGGGTCCAATGGTGTGGATCGAGTGCGTTCGTTGCGAAAAATTACAACGTGACTTCGTGACACGAACTCTTGCATTAATTGCACCAGTTCACCCCGTTTTGCACCAAGTTTCATTTAGTTACGAAACAATCCCAAATGCACCCAAACACTATGCAACGCACCAAAAATTGAGTTTATGGTCCAATGCGGTGGATCAGGTGTGTTCGTTGCGGAAAATTACAATGCGACTTCGTGGCACGAACTTTTGCACTAATTGCACCAGTTAACCCTTTTTGCACCGAGTTTCATGCAGTTACGAAATGATCCCAAATGCACCCAAACACTATGCTACATACCAAAACATGATTTTATGGTCTAGTGGGATGGATCAGGTGCGTTTGTTGTGAAAAATTACAAAGTGACTTTGTGGCACAAACTTTTGCACTAATTGCACTAGTTCACGACGTTTTGCTTCGAGTTTCATGCAGTTATGAAGCGATTCCAAATGCACCCAAACACTATGCAACACACCAAAACATGAGTTTATGGTCCAATAGGGCCGATCAGGTGCGTTCGTTGCGAAAAATTACAACGTGACTTCGTGGCACGAACTTTTGCAATAATTCCACTAGTTAACCCTTTTTGCAACGAGTTTCATGCAGTTACGAAACCATACCAAATGCACCAAAACACTATGAAACGCTCCAAAACAGGAATTTATGGTCCAATGGGATGCATCGAGTGTGTTTGTTGCGAAAAATTACAACGTGACTTCGTGGCACGAACTTTTGCATTAATTGCACTAGTGCGCCCCATTTTGCACCGAGTTTCATGCAGTTATGAAACGATCCCAAATGCACCCAAACACTATGAAACACACCAAAACAAGAATTTAGGGTCCAATGGGAAGGATCGACTGCGTTTGTTGCGAAAAATTACAACGTGACTTTGTGTCACGAACTTATACATTAATTGCACCAGTTCACCAAGTTTTGCACCGAGTTTCATGCAGTTATGAAACGATCCCAAATGCACCCAAAGACTATATAACACTCAAAAACATTAGTGTTGGATCCGATGGGGGTGGATCGAGTGCGTTCGTTGCAACAAATTCTGACACGAGTTCGTTGCACGATTTTTTGCATTAATTAGACCAGTTCAGTATGTTTTGCACCATGTTTCGTGCAGTTACGAAATCATCCGAAATGAACTCAAACACTATGTAACGCACGAAAACATGAAATTAGGTTCCAATGGGATGGATCAAGTGCATTTGTTGCGAAAAATTAAAACGTGACTTCGTGGCACGAACTTTTGCATTAATTGCACCAGTTCACCCCGTTTTGCACCGAGTTTCATTTAGTTACGTAACGATCCAAAATGCACCCAAACACTATGAAACGCACCAATACATAAGTTTAGGGTCCAACAGGATGGATCGAGTCTGTTCATTGCGAAAAAATTACAACGTCACTTCGTGTCACGAACTTTTGCATTAATTGCACCAGTTCACCCCGTTTTGCACCAAGCTTGCAGTTACGAAACAAACCCAAA
This sequence comes from Panicum virgatum, assembly GCF_016808335.1. Lineage (NCBI taxonomy): Eukaryota > Viridiplantae > Streptophyta > Magnoliopsida > Poales > Poaceae > Panicum > Panicum virgatum. The sequence continues at coordinate 42,814,070 of NC_053153.1, read as the reverse complement.
TGCACCCAAACATTATGAAACACACCAAAACATGAGTTTAGGGTCCAATGGGGTGGATCGAGTGCATTCGTTGTGAAAAATTACAACGTGACTTCGTGGCACGAACTTTTGCGCAAATTGCACTAGTTCACCCCTCTTTGCATCGAGTTTCATGCAGTAACGAAGCGATTCCAAACGCACCCAAACACTATGCAACGCACCAAAACATGAGTTTATGGTCCAATGGGGTGGATCAGGTGCGTTCGTTGCGAAAAATTACAACGTGACTTCGTGGCACGAACTTATGCATTAATTGCACCAGTTCACCCCGTTTTGCACTGAGTTTCATGCAGTTACATAATGATCCCAAATGCACCCAAACACTATGAAACTCACCAAATCATAAGTTTAGGGTCCAACGAGATGGATCGAATGTGTTTGTTGCGAAAAAATTACAACGTGACTTCGTAGCACGAACTTATGCATTAATTGCACCAGTTCACCCCGTTTTGCACTGAGTTTCATGCAGTTATATAACGATCCCAAATGCACCCAAACACTATGCAACACACCAAAACATGAGTTTATGGTCCAATGGGGTCGATCAGGTGCGTTCGTTGCGAAAAATTACAACATGACTTCGTGGCACGAATTTTTGCATTAATTGCACCAGTTCACCCAGTTTTGCACCAAGTTCCCTGCAGTTACGAAACGATCCCAAATGCACCCAAACACTATGGAACACACCAAAACATGAGTTCAGGGTCCAATGGTGTGGATCGAGTGCGTTCGTTGCGAAAAATTACAATGTGACTTCGTGACACGAACTCTTGCATTAATTGCACCAGTTCACCCCGTTTTGCACCAAGTTTCATTTAGTTACGAAACAATCCGAAATGCACCCAAACACTATGCAACGCACCAAAAAATGAGTTTATGGTCCAATGTGGTGGATCAGGTGTGTTCGTTGCGGAAAATTACAATGCGACTTCGTGGCACGAACTTTTGCACTAATTGCACCAGTTAACCCTTTTTGCACCGAGTTTCATGCAGTTACGAAATGATCCCAAATGCAACCCAACACTATGCTACAAAACAAAACATGATTTTATGGTCCAGTGGGATGGATCAGGTGCGTTCGTTGTGAAAAATTACAAAGTGACTTTGTGGCACAAACTTTTGCACTAATTGCACTAGTTCACCCCGTTTTGCATCGAGTTTCATACAGTTACGAAGCGATTCCAAATGCACCCAAACACTATGCAACACACCAAAACATGAGTTTATGGTCCAATGGGGCCGATCAGGTGCATTCGTTGCGAAAAATTACAACGTGACTTCGTGACACGAACTTTTGCAATAATTCCACTAGTTAACCCTTTTTGCAACGAGTTTCATGCAGTTACGAAATCATAATAAATGCACCCAAACACTATGAAACGCTCCAAAACATGAACTTATGGTCCAATGGGATGCATCGAGTGTGTTTGTTGCGAAAAATTACAATGTGACTTCGTGGCACGAACTTTTGCATTAATTGCACTAGTTCGCCCCATTTTGCACCGAGTTTCATGCAGTTATGAAACGATCCCAAATGCACCCAAAAACTATGAAACACACCAAAACAAGAATTTAGGGTCCAATGGGAAGGATCGACTGTGTTTGTTGTGGAAAATTACAACGTGACTTTGTGTCACGAACTTATACATTAATTGCACCAGTTCACCAAGTTTTGCACCGAGTTTCATCCAGTTATGAAACGATCCCAAATGCACCCAAAGACTATATAACACTCAAAAACATGAGTGTTGGATCCGATGGGGGTGGATCGAGTGCGTTCGTTGCAACAAATTCTGAAACGAGTTCGTGGCATGATTTTTTGCTTTAATGAGACCAGTTCAGTATGTTTTGCACCATGTTTCGTGCAGTTACGAAATCATCCGAAATGAACTCAAACACTATGCAACGCACGAAAACATGAAATTAGGTAACAATGGGATGGATCAAGTGCATTTGTTGCGAAAAATTACAACGTGACTTCGTGGCACGAACTTTTGCATTAATTGCACCAGTTCGCCCCGTTTTGCACCGAGTTTCATGTAGTTACGTAACGATCCAAAATGCACCCAAACACTATGAAACGCACCAAAACATAAGTTTAGGGTCCAACGGGATGGATCGAGTATATTCATTGCGAAAAAATTACAACGTGACTTCGTGGCACGAACTTTTGCATTAATTGCACCAGTTCACCCCGTTTTGCACCAAGTTTGCACTTACGAAACAATCCCAAATGCACCCAAACATTATGCAACGCACCAAAACATGAGTTTAGGGTCCAATGGGGTGGATCGAGTGCATTCGTTGCGAAAAATTACAACATGACTTCGTGGCACGAACTTTTGCGCAAATTGCACTAGTTCACCCCGCTTTGCATCGAGTTTCATGCAGTTACGAAGCGATTCCAAACGCACCCAAACACCATGCAACACACCAAAACATGAGTTTATGGTCCAATGGGGTGGATCAGGTGCATTCGTTGCGAAAAATTACAATGTGACTTCGTTGCACGAACTTATGCATTAATTGCACCAGTTCACCCCATTTTGCACTGAGTTTCATGCAGTTACATAACGATCCCAAATGCACCTAAACACTATGAAATGCACCAAATCATAAGTTTAGGGTCCAACGGGATGGATCGAATGTGTTCGTTGTGAAAAAATTACAACGTGACTTCGTGGCACGAAGGTTTGCATTAATTGCACCAGTTCACCCCGTTTTACACAAGTTTGCAGTTACGAAACGATCCCAAATGCACCCAAACATTATGAAACGCACCAAAACAAGAGTTTAGGGTGCAGTGGGATGCATCGAGTGCGTTTGTTGTGAAAAATTACAACGTGACTTCGTGGCACGAACTTTTGCATTAATTGCACCAGTTTGCCCCGTTTTGCACCGAGTTTCATGCAGTTATGAAACGATCCCAAATGCTCCCAAACACTATGCAACACACCAAAACATGAGTTTATGGTCCAATGGGGTCGATCAGGTGCGTTCGTTGCGAAAAATTACAACATGACTTCGTGGCACGAACTTTTGCATTAATTGCACCAGTTCACCCAGTTTTGCACCAAGTTCCCTGCAGTTACGAAATGATCCCAAATGCACCCAAACACTATGGAACACACCAAAACATGAGTTCAGGGTCCAATGGTGTGGATCGAGTGCGTTCGTTGCGAAAAATTACAACGTGACTTCGTGACACGAACTCTTGCATTAATTGCACTAGTTCACCCCGTTTTGCACCAAGTTTCATTTAGTTACGAAACGATCCCAAATGCACCCAAACACTATGCAACGCACCAAAACATGAGTTTATGGTCCAATGCGGTGGATCAGGTGTGTTCGTTGCGGAAAATTACAATGCGACTTCGTGGCACGAACTTTTGCACTAATTGCACCAGTTAACCCTTTTTGCACCGAGTTTCATGCAGTTACGAAATGATCCCAAATGCACCCAAACACTATGCTACATACCGAAACATGATTTTATGGTCCAGTGGGATGGATCAGGTGGGTTCGTTGTGAAAAATTACAAAGTGACTTTGTGGCACAAAGTTTTGCACTAATAGCACTAGTTCACCCCGTTTTGCTTTGAGTTTCTTGCAGTTACGAAGCGATTCCAAATGCACCCAAACACTATGCAACACACCAAAACATGAGTTTATGGTCCAATGGGGCCGATCAGGTGCGTTCGTTGCGAAAAATTACAACGTGACTTCGTGGCACGAACTTTTGCAATAATTCCACTAGTTAAGCCTTTTTGCAACAAGTTTCATGCAGTTACGAAACCATACCAAATGCACCCAAACACTATGAAACACTCCAAAACATGAATTTATGGTCCAATGGGATGCATCGAGTGTGTTTGTTGCGAAAAATTACAACGTGACTTCGTGGCACGAACTTTTGCATTAATTGCACTAGTTCGCCCCATTTTGCACCGAGTTTCATGCAGTTATGAAACGATCCCAAATGCACCCAAATACTATGAAACACACCAAATCAAGAATTTAGGGTCCAATGGGAAGGATCGACTGCGTTTGTTGCGAAAAATTACAACGTGACTTTGTGTCACGAACTTATACATTAATTGCACCAGTTCACCAAGTTTTGCACCGAGTTTCATGCAGTTATGAAACGATCCCAAATGCACCCAAAGACTATATAACACTCAAAAACATGAGTGTTTGATCTGATGGGGGTGGATCGTGTGTGTTCGTTATAACAAATTCTGACACGACTTCGTGGCACGATTTTTTGCATTAATTAGACCAGTTCAGTATGTTTTGCACCATGTTTCGTGCAGTTACGAAATCATTCGAAATGAACTCAAACACTATGCAACGCACGAAAACATGAAATTAGGTTCCAATGGGATGGATCAAGGGCATTTGTTGCTAAAAATTACAACGTGACTTCGTGGCACAAACTTTTGCATTAATTGCACCAGTTCACCCCGTTTTGCACCGATTTTCATGCAGTTACGTAACGATCCAAAATGCACCCAAACACTATGAAACGCACCAAAACATAAGTTTAGGGTCCAATGGGATGGATCGAGTCTGTTCATTGCGAAAAAATTACAGCGTGACTTCGTGGCACGAACTTTTGCATTAATTGCACCAGTTCACCCCGTTTTGCACCAAGTTTGCAGTTACGAAACAATCCCAAATGCACCCAAACATTATGAAACGCACCCAAACATGAGTTTAGGGTCCAATGGGGTGGATCGAGTGCATTCGTTGCGAAAAATTACAACATGACATCGTGGCACGAACTTTTGCGCAAATTGCACTAGTTCACCCCGCTTTGCATCGAATTTCATGCAGTTACGACGCGATTCCAAACGCACCCAAACACTATGCAACACACCAAAACATGAGTTTATGGTCCAATGGGGTGGATCAGGTGCGTTCGTTGCGAAAAATTACAACGTGACTTCGTTGCACGAACTTATGCATTAATTGCACCAGTTCACCCCATTTTGCACTGAGTTTCATGCAGTTACATAACGATCCCAAATGCACCTAAACACTATGAAATGCACCAAATCATAAGTTTAGGGTCCAACGGGATGGATCGAATGTGTTCGTTGTGAAAAAATTACAACGTGACTTCGTGGCACGAAGGTTTGCATTAATTGCACCAGTTCACCCCGTTTTACACAAGTTTGCAGTTACGAAACGATCCCAAATGCACCCAAACATTATGAAACACACCAAAACAAGAATTTAGGGTCCAATGGGAAGGATCGACTGTGTTTGTTGCGGAAAATTACAACGTGACTTTGTGTCACGAACTTATACATTAATTGCACCAGTTCACCAAGTTTTGCACCGAGTTTCATCCAGTTATGAAACGATCCCAAATGCACCCAAAGACTATATAACACTCAAAAACATGAGTGTTGGATCCGATGGGGGTGGATCGAGTGCGTTCGTTGCAACAAATTCTGAAACGAGTTCGTGGCATGATTTTTTGCTTTAATGAGACCAGTTCAGTATGTTTTGCACCATGTTTCGTGCAGTTACGAAATCATCCGAAATGAACTCAAACACTATGCAACGCACGAAAACATGAAATTAGGTAACAATGGGATGGATCAAGTGCATTTGTTGCGAAAAATTACAACGTGACTTCGTGGCACGAACTTTTGCATTAATTGCACCAGTTCGCCCCGTTTTGCACCGAGTTTCATGTAGTTACGTAACGATCCAAAATGCACCCAAACACTATGAAACGCACCAAAACATAAGTTTAGGGTCCAACGGGATGGATCGAGTATATTCATTGCGAAAAAATTACAACGTGACTTCGTGGCACGAACTTTTGCATTAATTGCACCAGTTCACCCCGTTTTGCACCAAGTTTGCACTTACGAAACAATCCCAAATGCACCCAAACATTATGCAACGCACCAAAACATGAGTTTAGGGTCCAATGGGGTGGATCGAGTGCATTCGTTGCGAAAAATTACAACATGACTTCGTGGCACGAACTTTTGCGCAAATTGCACTAGTTCACCCCGCTTTGCATCGAGTTTCATGCAGTTACGAAGCGATTCCAAACGCACCCAAACACCATGCAACACACCAAAACATGAGTTTATGGTCCAATGGGGTGGATCAGGTGCATTCGTTGCGAAAAATTACAACGTGACTTCGTTGCACGAACTTATGCATTAATTGCACCAGTTCACCCCATTTTGCACTGAGTTTCATGCAGTTACATAACGATCCCAAATGCACCTAAACACTATGAAATGCACCAAATCATAAGTTTAGGGTCCAACGGGATGGATCGAATGTGTTCGTTGTGAAAAAATTACAACGTGACTTCGTGGCACGAAGGTTTGCATTAATTGCACCAGTTCACCCCGTTTTACACAAGTTTGCAGATACGAAACGATCCCAAATGCACCCAAACATTATGAAACGCACCAAAACAAGAGTTTAGGGTGCAGTGGGATGCATCGAGTGCGTTTGTTGTGAAAAATTACAACGTGACTTCGTGGCACGAACTTTTGCATTAATTGCACCAGTTTGCCCCGTTTTGCACCGAGTTTCATGCAGTTATGAAACGATCCCAAATGCTCCCAAACACTATGCAACACACCAAAACATGAGTTTATGGTCCAATGGGGTCGATCAGGTGCGTTCGTTGCGAAAAATTACAACATGACTTCGTGGCACGAACTTTTGCATTAATTGCACCAGTTCACCCAGTTTTGCACCAAGTTCCCTGCAGTTACGAAATGATCCCAAATGCACCCAAACACTATGGAACACACCAAAACATGAGTTCAGGGTCCAATGGTGTGGATCGAGTGCGTTCGTTGCGAAAAATTACAACGTGACTTCGTGACACGAACTCTTGCATTAATTGCACTAGTTCACCCCGTTTTGCACCAAGTTTCATTTAGTTACGAAACGATCCCAAATGCACCCAAACACTATGCAACGCACCAAAACATGAGTTTATGGTCCAATGCGGTGGATCAGGTGTGTTCGTTGCGGAAAATTACAATGCGACTTCGTGGCACGAACTTTTGCACTAATTGCACCAGTTAACCCTTTTTGCACCGAGTTTCATGCAGTTACGAAATGATCCCAAATGCACCCAAACACTATGCTACATACCGAAACATGATTTTATGGTCCAGTGGGATGGATCAGGTGGGTTCGTTGTGAAAAATTACAAAGTGACTTTGTGGCACAAAGTTTTGCACTAATAGCACTAGTTCACCCCGTTTTGCTTTGAGTTTCTTGCAGTTACGAAGCGATTCCAAATGCACCCAAACACTATGCAACACACCAAAACATGAGTTTATGGTCCAATGGGGCCGATCAGGTGCGTTCGTTGCGAAAAATTACAACGTGACTTCGTGGCACGAACTTTTGCAATAATTCCACTAGTTAAGCCTTTTTGCAACAAGTTTCATGCAGTTACGAAACCATACCAAATGCACCCAAACACTATGAAACACTCCAAAACATGAATTTATGGTCCAATGGGATGCATCGAGTGTGTTTGTTGCGAAAAATTACAACGTGACTTCGTGGCACGAACTTTTGCATTAATTGCACTAGTTCGCCCCATTTTGCACCGAGTTTCATGCAGTTATGAAACGATCCCAAATGCACCCAAACACTATGAAACACACCAAATCAAGAATTTAGGGTCCAATGGGAAGGATCGACTGCGTTTGTTGCGAAAAATTACAACGTGACTTTGTGTCACGAACTTATACATTAATTGCACCAGTTCACCAAGTTTTGCACCGAGTTTCATGCAGTTATGAAACGATCCCAAATGCACCCAAAGACTATATAACACTCAAAAACATGAGTGTTTGATCTGATGGGGGTGGATCGTGTGTGTTCGTTATAACAAATTCTGACACGACTTCGTGGCACGATTTTTTGCATTAATTAGACCAGTTCAGTATGTTTTGCACCATGTTTCGTGCAGTTACGAAATCATTCGAAATGAACTCAAACACTATGCAACGCACGAAAACATGAAATTAGGTTCCAATGGGATGGATCAAGGGCATTTGTTGCGAAAAATTACAACGTGACTTCGTGGCACAAACTTTTGCATTAATTGCACCAGTTCACCCCGTTTTGCACCGATTTTCATGCAGTTACGTAACGATCCAAAATGCACCCAAACACTATGAAACGCACCAAAACATAAGTTTAGGGTCCAATGGGATGGATCGAGTCTGTTCATTGCGAAAAAATTACAGCGTGACTTCGTGGCACGAACTTTTGCATTAATTGCACCAGTTCACCCCGTTTTGCACCAAGTTTGCAGTTACGAAACAATCCCAAATGCACCCAAACATTATGAAACGCACCCAAACATGAGTTTAGGGTCCAATGGGGTGGATCGAGTGCATTCGTTGCGAAAAATTACAACATGACATCGTGGCACGAACTTTTGCGCAAATTGCACTAGTTCACCCCGCTTTGCATCGAATTTCATGCAGTTACGACGCGATTCCAAACGCACCCAAACACTATGCAACACACCAAAACATGAGTTTATGGTCCAATGGGGTGGATCAGGTGCGTTCGTTGCGAAAAATTACAACGTGACTTCGTTGCACGAACTTATGCATTAATTGCACCAGTTCACCCCATTTTGCACTGAGTTTCATGCAGTTACATAACGATCCCAAATGCACCTAAACACTATGAAATGCACCAAATCATAAGTTTAGGGTCCAACGGGATGGATTGAATGTGTTCGTTGTGAAAAAATTACAACGTGACTTCGTGGCACGAAGGTTTGCATTAATTGCACTAGTTCACCCCGTTTTACACCAAGTTTGCAGTTACGAAACGATCCCAAATGCACCCAAACATTATGAAACGCACCAAAACAAGAGTTTAGGGTGCAGTGGGACGCATCGAGTGCGTTTGTTGTGAAAAATTACAACGTGACTTCGTGGCACGAACTTTTGCATTAATTGCACCAGTTTGCCCCGTTTTGCACCGAGTTTCATGTAGTTATGAAACGATCCCAAATGCTCCCAAACACTATGCAACACACCAAAACATGAGTTTATGGTCCAATGGGGTCGATCAGGTGCGTTCGTTGCGAAAAATTACAACATGACTTCGTGGCACGAACTTTTGCATTAATTGCACCAGTTCACCCAGTTTTGCACCAAGTTCCCTGCAGTTACGAAATAATCCCAAATGCACCCAAACACTATGGAACACACCAAAACATGAGTTCAGGGTCCAATGGTGTGGATCGAGTGCGTTCGTTGCAAAAAATTACAACGTGACTTCGTGACACGAACTCTTGCATTAATTGCACCAGTTCACCCCGTTTTGCACCAAGTTTCATTTAGTTACGAAACGATCCCAAATGCACCCAAACACTATGCAACGCACCAAAACATGAGTTTATGGTCCAATGCGGTGGATCAGGTGTGTTCGTTGCAGAAAATTACAATGCGACTTCGTGGCACGAACTTTTGCAATAATTGCACCAGTTAACCCTTTTTGCACTGAGTTTCATGCAGTTACGAAATGATCCCAAATGCACCCAAACACTATGCTACATACCGAAACATGATTTTATGGTCCAGTGGGATGGATCAGGTGGGTTCGTTGTGAAAAATTACAAAGTGACTTTGTGGCACAAAGTTTTGCACTAATAGCACTAGTTCACCCCGTTTTGCTTTGAGTTTCTTGCAGTTACGAAGCGATTCCAAATGCACCCAAACACTATGCAACACACCAAAACATGAGTTTATGGTCCAATGGGGCCGATCAGGTGCGTTCGTTGCGAAAAATTACAACGTGACTTCGTGGCACGAACTTTTGCAATAATTCCACTAGTTAAGCCTTTTTGCAACAAGTTTCATGCAGTTACGAAACCATACCAAATGCACCCAAACACTATGAAACACTCCAAAACATGAATTTGTGGTCCAATTGGATGCATCGAGTGTGTTTGTTGCGAAAAATTACAACGTGACTTCGTGGCACGAACTTTTGCATTAATTGCACTAGTTCGCCCCATTTTGCACCGAGTTTCATGCAGTTATGAAACGATCCCAAATGCACCCAAACACTATGAAACACACCAAATCAAGAATTTAGGGTCCAATGGGAAGGATCGACTGCGTTTGTTGCGAAAAATTACAACGTGACTTTGTGTCACGAACTTATACATTAATTGCACCAGTTCGCCAAGTTTTGCACCGAGTTTCATGCAGTTACATAACGATCCCAAATGCACCCAAAGACTATGAAACGCACCAAATCATAAGTTTAGGGTCCAACGGGATGGATCGAATGTGTTCGTTGCGAAAAAATTACGTGACTTCGTGGCACGAACTTTTGCATTAATTGCACCAGTTCACCCCGTTTTGCACCAAGTTTGCAGTTACGAAACAATCCCAAATGCACCCAAACATTATGAAACGCACCCAAACATGAGTTTAGGGTCCAATGGAGTGGATCGAGTGCATTCGTTGCGAAAAATTACAACATGACATCGTGGCACGAACTTTTGCGCAAATTGCACTAGTTCACCCCGCTTTGCATCGAGTTTCATGCAGTTACGAAGCGATTCCAAACGCACCCAAACACTATGCAACACACCAAAACATGAGTTTATGGTCCAATGGGGTGGATCAGGTGCGTTCATTGCGAAAAATTACAACGTGACTTCGTGGCACGAACTTATGCATTAATTGCACCAGTTCACCCCGTTTTGCACTGGGTTTCATGTAGTTACATAACGATCCCAAATGCACCCAAACACTATGAAACGCACCAAATCATAAGTTTAGGGTCCAACGGGATGGATCGAATGTGTTCGTTGCGAAAAAATTACAACGTGACTTCGTGGCACGAAGTTTTGCATTAATTGCACCAGTTCACCCCGTTTTACACCAAGTTTGCAGTTACGAAACGATCCCAAATGCACCCAAACATTATGAAACGCACCAAAACAAGAGTTTAGGGTGCAGTGGGATGCATCGAGTGCGTTTGTTTTGAAAAATTACAACGTGACTTCGTGGCACAAACTTTTGCATTAATTGCACCAGTTTGCCCCGTTTTGCACCGAGTTTCATGCAGTTATGAAACGATCCCAAATGCACCCAAACACTATGCAACACACCAAAACATGAGTTTATGGTCCAATGGGGTCGATCAGGTGCGTTCGTTGCGAAAAATTACAACATGACTTCGTGGCACGAACTTTTGCATTAATTGCACCAGTTCACCCAGTTTTGCACCAAGTTCCGTGCAGTTATGAAACGATCCCAAATGCACCCAAACACTATGGAACACACCAAAACATGAGTTCAGGGTCCAATGGTGTGGATCGAGTGCGTTCGTTGCGAAAAATTACAACGTGACTTTGTGACACGAACACATGCATTAATTGCACTAGGTCACCCCGTTTTGCACCAAGTTTCATTTAGTTACGAAACGATCCCAAATGCACCCAAACACTATGCAACGCACCAAAAAATGAGTTTATGGTCCAATGCGGTGGATCAGGTGTGTTCGTTGCGGAAAATTACAATGCGACTTCGTGGCACGACTTTTTGCACTAATTGCACCAGTTAACCCTTTTTGCACCGAGTTTCATGCAGTTACGAAATGATCCTAAATGCACCCAAACACTATGCTACATAACAAAACATGATTTTATGGTCCAGTGGGATGGATCAGGTGCGTTCGTTGTGAAAAATTACAAAGTGACTTTGTGGCACAAACTTTTGCACTAATTGCACTAGTTCACCCCGTTTTGCTTCGAGTTTCATGCAGTTACGAAGCGATTCCAAATGCACCCAAACACTATGCAACACACCAAAACATGAGTTTATGGTCCAATGGGGCCGATCAGGTGCGTTCGTTGCGAAAAATTATAACGTGACTTCGTGGCACAAACTTTTGCAATAATTCCACAAGTTAACCCTTTTTGCAACGAGTTTCATGCAGTTACGAAACCATACCAAATGCACCCAAACACTATGAAACGCTCCAAAACATGAATTTATGGTCAATGGGATGCATCGAGTGTGTTTGTTGCGAAAAATTACAATTTGACTTCGTGGCACGAACTTTTGCATTAATTGCACTAGTTCGCCCCATTTTGCACCGAGTTTCATGCAGTTATGAAACGATCCCAAATGCACCCAAAAACTATGAAACACACCAAAACAAGAATTTAGGGTCCAATAGGAAGGATCGACTGCGTTTGTTGCGAAAAATTACAATGTGACTTTGTGTCACGAACTTATACATTAATTGCACCAGTTCACCAAGTTTTGCACCGAGTTTCATCCAGTTATGAAACGATCCCAAATGCACCCAAAGACTATATAACACTCAAAAACATGAGTGTTGGATCCGATGGGGGTGGATCGAGTGCGTTCGTTGCAACAAATTCTGAAACGACTTCGTGGCACGATTTTTTGCATTAATTAGACCAGTTCAGTATGTTTTGCACCATGTTTCGTGCAGTTACGAAATCATCCGAAATGAACTCAAACACTATGCAACGCACGAAAACATGAAATTAGGTAACAATGGGATGGATCAAGTGCATTTGTTGCGAAAAATTACAACGTGACTTCGTGGCACGAACTTTTGCATTAATTGCACCAGTTCGCCCCGTTTTGCACCGAGTTTCATGTAGTTACGTAACGATCCAAAATGCACCCAAACACTATGAAACGCACCAAAACATAAGTTCAGGGTCCAACGGGATGGATCGAGTATATTCATTGCGAAAAAATTACAACATGACTTCGTGGCACGAACTTTTGCATTAATTGCACCAGTTCACCCCGTTTTGCACCAAGTTTGCAGTTACGAAACAATCCCAAATGCACCCAAACATTATGAAACGCACCAAAACATGAGTTTAGGGTCCAATGGGGTGGATCGAGTGCATTCGTTGCGAAAAATTACAACATGACTTCGTGGCACGAACTTTTGCGCAAATTGCACTAGTTCACCCCGCTTTGCATCGAGTTTCATGCAGGTACGAAGCGATTCCAAACGCACCCAAACACTATGCAACACACCAAAACATGAGTTTGTGGTCCAATCGGGTGGATCAGGTGCGTTCGTTGCGAAAAATTACAACGTGACTTCGTGGCACGAACTTATGCATTAATTGCACCAGTTCACCCCGTTTTGCACTGAGTTTCATGCAGTTACATAACGATCCCAAATGCACCCAAACGCCATGAAACGCACCAAATCATAAGTTTAGGGTCCAACGGGATGGATTGAATGTGTTCGTTGCGAAAAAATTACGTGACTTCGTGGCACAAAGTTTTGCATTAATTGCACCAGTTCACCCCGTTCTACACCAAGTTTGCAGTTACGAAACGATCCCAAATGCACCCAAACATTATGAAACGCAACAAAACAAGAGTTTAGGGTGCAGTGGGATGCATCGAGTGCGTTTGTTTTGAAAAATTACAACGTGACTTCGTGGCACAAACTTTTGCATTAATTGCACCAGTTTGCCCCGTTTTGCACCGAGTTTCATGCAGTTATGAAACGATCCCAAATGCACCCAAACACTATGCAACACACCAAAACATGAGTTTATGGTCCAATGGGGTCGATCAGGTGCGTTCGTTGCGAAAAATTACAACATGACTTCGTGGCACGAACTTTTGCATTAATTGCACCAGTTCACCCAGTTTTGCACCAAGTTCCGTGCAGTTATGAAACGATCCCAAATGCACCCAAACACTATGGAACACACCAAAACATGAGTTCAGGGTCCAATGGTGTGGATCGAGTGCGTTCGTTGCGAAAAATTACAATGTGACTTTGTGACACGAACACATGCATTAATTGCACTAGGTCACCCCGTTTTGCACCAAGTTTCATTTAGTTACGAAACGATCCCAAATGCACCCAAACACTATGCAACGCACCAAAAAATGAGTTTATGGTCCAATGCGGTGGATCAGGTGTGTTCGTTGCGGAAAATTACAATGCGACTTCGTGGCACGACTTTTTGCACTAATTGCACCAGTTAACCCTTTTTGCACCGAGTTTCTTGCAGTTACGAAATGATCCTAAATGCACCCAAACACTATGCTACATAACAAAACATGATTTTATGGTCCAGTGGGATGGATCAGGTGCGTTCGTTGTGAAAAATTACAAAGTGACTTTGTGGCACAAACTTTTGCACTAATTGCACTAGTTCACCCCGTTTTGCTTCGAGTTTCATGCAGTTACGAAGCGATTCCAAATGCACCCAAACACTATGCAACACACCAAAACATGAGTTTATGGTCCAATGGGGCCGATCAGGTGCGTTCGTTGCGAAAAATTATAACGTGACTTCGTGGCACAAACTTTTGCAATAATTCCACAAGTTAACCCTTTTTGCAACGAGTTTCATGCAGTTACGAAACCATACCAAATGCACCCAAACACTATGAAACGATCCAAAACATGAATTTATGGTCAATGGGATGCATCGAGTGTGTTTGTTGCGAAAAATTACAATTTGACTTCGTGGCACAAACTTTTGCATTAATTGCACTAGTTCGCCCCATTTTGCACCGAGTTTCATGCAGTTATGAAACGATCCCAAATGCACCCAAACACTATGAAACACACCAAATCAAGAATTTAGGGTCCAATGGGAAGGATCGACTGCGTTTGTTGAGAAAAATTACAACGTGACTTTGTGTCACGAACTTATACATTAATTGCACCAGTTCACCAAGTTTTGCACCGAGTTTCATGCAGTTATGAAACGATCCCAAATGCACCCAAAGACTATATAACACTCAAAAACATGAGTGTTTGATCCGATGGGGGTGGATCGAGTGTGTTCGTTATAACAAATTCTGACACGACTTCGTGGCACGATTTTTTGCATTAATTAGACCAGTTCAGTATGTTTTGCACCATGTTTCGTGCAGTTACGAAATCATTCGAAATGAACTCAAACACTATGCAACGCACGAAAACATGAAATTAGGTTCCAATGGGATGGATCAAGGGCATTTGTTGCGAAAAATTACAACGTGACTTCGTGGCACAAACTTTTGCATTAATTGCACCAGTTCACCCCGTTTTGCACCGATTTTCATGCAGTTACGTAACGATCCAAAATGCACCCAAACACTATGAAACGCACCAAAACATAAGTTTAGGGTCCAATGGGATGGATCGAGTCTGTTCATTGCGAAAAAATTACAGCGTGACTTCGTGGCACGAACTTTTGCATTAATTGCACCAGTTCACCCCGTTTTGCACCAAGTTTGCAGTTACGAAACAATCCCAAATGCACCCAAACATTATGAAACGCACCAAAACATGAGTTTAGGGTCCAATGGGGTGGATCGAGTGCATTCGTTGCGAAAAATTACAACATGACATCGTGGCACGAACTTTTGCGCAAATTGCACTAGTTCACCCCGCTTTGCATCGAGTTTCATGCAGTTACGAAGCGATTCCAAACGCACCCAAACACTATGCAACACACCAAAACATGAGTTTATGGTCCAATGGGGTGGATCAGGTGCGTTCGTTGCGAAAAATTACAACGTGACTTCGTGGCACGAACTTATGCATTAATTGCACCAGTTCACCCCGTTTTGCACTGAGTTTCATGCAGTTACATAACGATCCCAAATGCACCCAAACACTATGAAACGCACCAAATCATAAGTTTAGGGTCCAACGGGATGGATCGAATGTGTTCGTTGCGAAAAAATTACGTGACTTCGTGGCACGAAGTTTTGCATTAATTGCACCAGTTCACCCCGTTTTACACCAAGTTTGCAGTTACGAAACGATCCCAAATGCACCCAAACATTATGAAACGCACCAAAACAAGAGTTTAGGGTGCAGTGGGATGCATCGAGTGCGTTTGTTTTGAAAAATTACAACGTGACTTCGTGGCACGAACTTTTGCATTAATTGCGCCAGTTTGCCCCGTTTTGCACCGAGTTTCATGCAGTTATGAAACGATCCCAAATGCACCCAAACACTATGCAACACACCAAAACATGAGTTTATGGTCCAATGGGGTCGATCAGGTGCGTTCGTTGCGAAAAATTACAACATGACTTCGTGGCACGAACTTTTGTATTAATTGCACCAGTTCACCCAGTTTTGCACCAAGTTCCGTGCAGTTACGAAACGATCCCAAATGCACCCAAACACTATGGGACACACCAAAACATGAGTTCAGGGTCCAATGGTGTGGATCGAGTGCGTTCATTGCGAAAAATTACAACGTGACTTTGTGACACGAACTCATGCATTAATTGCACTAGTTCACCCCGTTTTGCACCAAGTTTCATTTAGTTACGAAACGATCCCAAATGCACCCAAACACTATGCAACGCACCAAAAAATGAGTTTATGGTCCAATGCGGTGGATCAGGTGTGTTCGTTGCGGAAAATTACAATGCGACTTCGTGGCACCACTTTTTGCACTAATTGCACCAGTTAACCCTTTTTGCACCGAGTTTCATGCAGTTACGAAATGATCCCAAATGCACCCAAACACTATGCTACATAACAAAACATGATTTTATGGTCCAGTGGGATGGATCAGGTGCGTTCGTTGTGAAAAATTACAAAGTGACTTTGTGGCACAAACTTTTGCACTAATTGCACTAGTTCACCCCGTTTTGCTTCGAGTTTCATGCAGTTACGAAGCGATTCCAAATGCACCCAAACACTATGCAACACACCAAAACATGAGTTTATGGTCCAATGGGGCCGATCAGGTGCGTTCGTTGCGAAAAATTATAACGTGACTTCGTGGCACGAACTTTTGCAATAATTCCACAAGTTAACCCTTTTTGCAACGAGTTTCATGCAGTTACGAAACCATACCAAATGCACCCAAACACTATGAAACGCTCCAAAACATGAATTTATGGTCAATGGGATGCATCGAGTGTGTTTGTTGCGAAAAAT
Organism: Panicum virgatum; assembly: GCF_016808335.1. Classification (NCBI taxonomy): domain Eukaryota; kingdom Viridiplantae; phylum Streptophyta; class Magnoliopsida; order Poales; family Poaceae; genus Panicum; species Panicum virgatum. Next base: position 42,797,064 of record NC_053153.1, on the reverse strand, counting down.
TACAATTTGACTTCGTGGCACGAACTTTTGCATTAATTGCACTAGTTCGCCCCATTTTGCACCGAGTTTCATGCAGTTATGAAACGATCCCAAATGCACCCAAAAACTATGAAACACACCAAAACAAGAATTTAGGGTCCAATGGGAAGGATCGACTGCGTTTGTTGAGAAAAATTACAACGTGACTTTGTGTCACGAACTTATACATTAATTGCACCAGTTCACCAAGTTTTGCACCGAGTTTCATCCAGTTATGAAACGATCCCAAATGCACCCAAAGACTATATAACACTCAAAAACATGAGTGTTGGATCCGACGGGGGTGGATCGAATGCGTTCGTTGCAACAAATTCTGAAACGACTTCGTGGCACGATTTTTTGCATTAATTAGACCAGTTCAGTATGTTTTGCACCATGTTTCGTGCAGTTACGAAATCATCCGAAATGAACTCAAACACTATGCAACGCACGGAAACATGATATTAGGTAACAATGGGATGGATCAAGTGCATTTGTTGCGAAAAATTACAACGTGACTTCGTGGCATGAACTTTTGCATTAATTGCACCAGTTCGCCCCGTTTTGCACCGAGTTTCATGTAGTTACGTAACGATCCAAAATGCACCCAAACACTATGAAACGCACCAAAACATAAGTTTAGGGTCCAATGGGATGGATCGAGTATATTCATTGCGAAAAAATTACAACGTGACTTCGTGGCACGAACTTTTGCATTAATTGCACCAGTTCACCCCATTTTGCACCAAGTTTGCAGTTACGAAACAATCCCAAATGCACCCAAACATTATGAAACGCACCAAAACATGAGTTTAGGGTCCAATGGGGTGGATCGAGTGCATTCGTTGCGAAAAATTACAACATGACTTCGTGGCACGAACTTTTGCGTAAATTGCACTAGTTCACCCCGCTTTGCATCGAGTTTCATGTAGTTACGAAGCGATTCCAAATGCACCCAAACACTATGCAACACACCAAAACATGAGTTTGTGGTCCAATGGGGTGGATCAGGTGCGTTCGTTGCGAAAAATTAGAACGTTACTTCGTGGCACGAACTTATGCATTAATTGCACCAGTTCACCCCGTTTTGCACTGAGTTTCATGCAGTTACATAACGATCCCAAATGCACCCAAACACTATGAAACGCACCAAATCATAAGTTTAGGGTCCAATGGGATGGATCGAATGTGTTCGTTGCGAAAAAATTACGTGACTTCGTGGCACGAAGTTTTGCATTAATTGCACCAGTTCACCCCGTTTTACACCAAGTTTGCAGTTACGAAACGATCCCAAATGCACCCAAACATTATGAAACGCACCAAAACAAGAGTTTAGGGTGCAGTGGGATGCATCGAGTGCGTTTGTTTTGAAAAATTACAACGTGACTTCGTGGCACGAACTTTTGCATTAATTGCACCAGTTTGCCCCGTTTTGCACCGAGTTTCATGCAGTTATGAAACGATCCCAAATGCACCCAAACACTATGCAACACACCAAAACATGAGTTTATGGTCCAATGGGGTCGATCAGGTGCGTTCGTTGCGAAAAATTACAACATGACTTCGTGGCACGAACTTTTGCATTAATTGCACCAGTTCACCCAGTTTTGCACCAAGTTCCGTGCAGTTACGAAACGATCCCAAATGCACCCAAACACTATGGAACACACCAAAACATGAGTTCAGGGTCCAATGGTGTGGATCGAGTGCGTTCGTTGCGAAAAATTACAACGTGACTTTGTGACACGAACTCATGCATTAATTGCACTAGTTCACCCCGTTTTGCACCAAGTTTCATTTAGTTACGAAACGATCCCAAATGCACCCAAACACTATGCAACGCACCAAAAAATGAGTTTATGGTCCAATGCGGTGGATCAGGTGTGTTCGTTGCGGAAAATTACAATGCGACTTCGTGGCACGACTTTTTGCACTAATTGCACCAGTTAACCCTTTTTGCACCGAGTTTCATGCAGTTACGAAATGATCCCAAATGCACCCAAACACTATGCTACATAACAAAACATGATTTTATGGTCCAGTGGGATGGATCAGGTGCGTTTGTTGTGAAAAATTACAAAGTGACTTTGTGGCATAAACTTTTGCACTAATTGCACTAGTTCACCCCGTTTTGCTTCGAGTTTCATGCAGTTACGAAGCGATTCCAAATGCACCCAAACACTATGCAACACACCAAAACATGAGTTTATGGTCCAATGGGGCCGATCAGGTGCGTTCGTTGAGAAAAATTACAACGTGACTTCGTGGCACGAACTTTTGCAATAATTCGACTAGTTAACCCTTTTTGCAACGAGTTTCATGCAGTTACGAAACCATACCAAATGCACCCAAACACTATGAAACGCTCCAAAACATGAATTTATGGTCAATGGGATGCATCGAGTGTGTTTGTTGCGAAAAATTACAATTTGACTTCGTGGCACGAACTTTTGCATTAATTGCACTAGTTCGCCCCATTTTGCACCGAGTTTCATGCAGTTATGAAACGATCCCAAATGCACCCAAAAACTATGAAACACACCAAAACAAGAATTTAGGGTCCAATGGGAAGGATCAACTGCGTTTGTTGACAAAAATTACAACGTGACTTTGTGTCACGAACTTATACATTAATTGCACCAGTTCACCAAGTTTTGCACCGAGTTTCATCCAGTTATGAAACGATCCCAAATGCACCCAAAGACTATATAACACTCAAAAACATGAGTGTTGGATCCGACGGGGGTGGATCGAGTGCGTTCGTTGCAACAAATTCTGAAACGACTTCGTGGCACGATTTTTTGCATTAATTAGACCAGTTCAGTATGTTTTGCACCATGTTTCGTGCAGTTACGAAATCATCCGAAATAAACTCAAACACTATGCAACGCACGAAAACATGAAATTAGGTTCCAATGGGATGGATCAAGTGCATTTGTTGCGAAAAATTACAACGTGACTTCGTGGCACGAACTTTTGCATTAATTGCACCAGTTCGCCCCGTTTTGCACCGAGTTTCATGTAGTTACATAACGATCCCAAATGCACCCAAACACTATGAAACGCACCAAAACATAAGTTTAGGGTCCAACGGGATGGATCGAGTATATTCATTGCGAAAAAATTACAACGTGACTTCGTGGCACGAACTTTTGCATTAATTGCACCAGTTCACCCCGTTTTGCACCAAGTTTGCAGTTACGAAACAATCCCAAATGCACCCAAACATTATGAAACGCACCAAAACATGAGTTTAGGGTCCAATGGGGTGGATCGAGTGCATTCGTTGCGAAAAATTACAACATGACTTCGTGGCACGAACTTTTGCGCAAATTGCACTAGTTCACCCCGCTTTGCATCGAGTTTCATGCAGTTACGAAGCGATTCCAAACGCACCCAAACACTATGCAACACACCAAAACATGAGTTTATGGTCCAATGGGGTGGATCAGGTGCGTTCGTTGCGAAAAATTACAACGTGACTTCGTGGCACGAACTTATGCATTAATTGCACCAGTTCACCCCGTTTTGCACTGAGTTTCATGCAGTTACATAACGATCCCAAATGCACCCAAACACTATGAAACGCACCAAATCATAAGTTTAGGGTCCAACGGGATGGATCGAATGTGTTCGTTGCGAAAAAATTACAACGTGACTTCGTGGCACGAAGTTTTGCATTAATTGCACCAGTTCACCCCGTTTTACACCAAGTTTGCAGTTACGAAACGATCCCAAATGCACCCAAACATTATGAAACGCGCCAAAACAAGAGTTTAGGGTGCAGTGGGATGCATCGAGTGCGTTTGTGTTTGAAAAATTACAACGTGACTTCGTGGCACGAACTTTTGCATTAATTGCACCAGTTTGACCCGTTTTGCACCGAGTTTCATGCAGTTATGAAACGATCCCAAATGCACCCAAACACTATGCAACACACCAAAACATGAGTTTATGGTCCAATGGGGTCGATCAGGTGCGTTCGTTGCGAAAAATTACAACATGACTTCGTGGCACGAACTTTTGCATTAATTGCACCAGTTCACCCAGTTTTGCACCAAGTTCCGTGCAGTTACGAAACGATCCCAAATGCACCCAAACACTATGGGACACACCAAAACATGAGTTCAGGGTCCAATGGTGTGGATCGAGTGCGTTCGTTGCGAAAAATTACAACGTGACTTTGTGACACGAACTCATGCATTAATTGCACTAGTTCACCCCGTTTTGCACCAAGTTTCATTTAGTTACGAAACGATCCCAAATGCACCCAAACACTATGCAACGCACCAAAAAATGAGTTTATGGTCCAATGCGGTGGATCAGGTGTGTTCGTTGCGGAAAATTACAATGCGACTTCGTGGCACCACTTTTTGCACTAATTGCACCAGTTAACCCTTTTTGCACCGAGTTTCATGCAGTTACGAAATGATCCCAAATGCACCCAAACACTATGCTACATAACAAAACATGATTTTATGGTCCAGTGGGATGGATCAGGTGCGTTCGTTGTGAAAAATTACAAAGTGACTTTGTGGCACAAACTTTTGCACTAATTGCACTAGTTCACCCCGTTTTGCTTCGAGTTTCATGCAGTTACGAAGCGATTCCAAATGCACCCAAACACTATGCAACACACCAAAACATGAGTTTATGGTCCAATGGGGCCGATCAGGTGCGTTCGTTGCGAAAAATTATAATGTGACTTCGTGGCACGAACTTTTGCAATAATTCCACAAGTTAACCCTTTTTGCAACGAGTTTCATGCAGTTACGAAACCATACCAAATGCACCCAAACACTATGAAACGCTCCAAAACATGAATTTATGGTCAATGGGATGCATCGAGTGTGTTTGTTGCGAAAAATTACAATTTGACTTCGTGGCACGAACTTTTGCATTAATTGCACTAGTTCGCCCCATTTTGCACCGAGTTTCATGCAGTTATGAAACGATCCCAAATGCACCCAAACACTATGAAACACACCAAATCAAGAATTTAGGGTCCAATGGGAAGGATCGACTGCGTTTGTTGCGAAAAATTACAATGTGACTTTGTGTCACGAACTTATACATTAATTGCACCAGTTCACCAAGTTTTGCACCGAGTTTCATGCAGTTATGAAACGATCCCAAATGCACCCAAAGACTATATAACACTCAAAAACATGAGTGTTGGATCCGATGGGGGTGGATCGAGTGTGTTCGTTATAACAAATTATGACACGACTTCGTGGCACGATTTTTTGCATTAATTAGACCAGTTCAGTATGTTTTGCACCATGTTTCGTGCAGTTACGAAATCATTCGAAATGAACTCAAACACTATGCAACGCACGAAAACATGAAATTAGGTTCCAATGGGATGGATCAAGGGCATTTGTTGCGAAAAATTACAACGTGACTTCGTGGCACGAACTTTTGCATTAATTGCACTAGTTCACCACGTTTTGCACCGAGTTTCATGCAGTTACGTAACGATCCAAAATGCACCCAAACACTATGAAACGCACCAAAACATAAGTTTAGGGTCCAATGGGATGGATCGAGTCTGTTCATTGCGAAAAAATTACAGCGTGACTTCGTGGCACGAACTTTTGCATTAATTGCACCAGTTCACCCCGTTTTGCACCAAGTTTGCAGTTACGAAACAATCCCAAATGCACCCAAACATTATGAAACGCACCAAAACATGAGTTTAGGGTCCAATAGGGTGGATCGAGTGCATTCGTTGCGAAAAATTACAACATGACTTCGTGGCACGAACTTTTGCGCAAATTGCACTAGTTCACCCCGCTTTGCATCGAGTTTCGTGCAGTTACGAAGCGATTTCAAACGCACCCAAACACTATGCAACACACCAAAACATGAGTTTATGGTCCAATGCGGTGGATCAGGTGTGTACGTTGCGGAAAATTACAATGCGACTTCGTGGCACGAACTTTTGCACTAATTGCACCAGTTAACCCTTTTTGCACCGAGTTTCATGCAGTTACGAAATGATCCCAAATGCACCCAAACACTATGCTACATAACAAAACATGATTTTATGGTCCAGTGGGATGGATCAGGTGCGTTCGTTGTGAAAAATTACAAAGTGACTTTGTGGCACAAACTTTTGCACTAGTTCACCCCGTTTTGCTTTGAGTTTCTTGCATTTACGAAGCGATTCCAAATGCACCCAAACACTATGCAACACACCAAAACATGAGTGTATGGTCCAATGGGGCCAATCAGGTGCGTTCGTTGCGAAAAATTACAATGTGACTTCGTGGCACGAACTTTTGTAATAATTCCACTTGTTAACCCTTTTTGCAACGAGTTTCATGCAGTTACGAAACCATACCAAATGCACCCAAACACTATGAAACGCTCCAAAACATGAATTTATGGTCCAATGGGATGCATCGAGTGTGTTTGTTGCGAAAAATTACAACGTGCCTTCGTGGCACGAACTTTTGCATTAATTGCACTAGTTCGCCCCATTTTGCACCGAGTTTAATGCAGTTATGAAATGATCCCAAATGCACCCAAACACTATGAAACACACCAAAACAAGAATTTAGGGTCCAATTGGAATGATCGACTGCGTTTGTTGCGAAAAATTACAACGTGACTTTGTGTCACGAACTTATACATTAATTGCACTAGTTCACCAAGTTTTGCACCGAGTTTCATGCAGTTATGAAACGATCCCAAATGCACCCAAAGACTATATAACACTCAAAAACATGAGTGTTGGATCCGATGGGGGTGGATCGAGTGCGTTCGTTGCAACAAATTCTGACACGACTTCGTGGCTCGATTTTTTGCATTAATTACACCAGTTCAGTAACTTTTGCACCATGTTTCGTGCAGTTACGAAATCATCCGAAATGAACTCAAACACTATGTAACGCACGAAAACATGAAATTAGGTAACAATGGGATGGATCAAGTGCATTTGTTGCGAAAAATTACAACGTGACTTCGTGGCACGAACTTTTGCATTAATTGCACCAGTTCACCCCATTTTGCACCGTGTTTCATGTAGTTACGTAACGATCCAAAATGCACCCAAACACTATGAAACGCACCAAAACATAAGTTTAGGGTCCAACAGGATGGATCGAGTCTGTTCATTGCGAAAAAATTACAACGTGACTTCGTGGCACGAACTTTTGCATTAATTGCACCAGTCACCCCGTTTTGCACCAAGTTTGCAGTTACGAAACAATCCCAAATGCACCCAAACATTATGAAATGCACCAAAATATGAGTTTAGGGTCCAATGGGGTGGATCGAGTGCATTTGTTGCGAAAAATTACAATGTGACTTCGTGGCACGAACTTTTGCGCAAATTGCACTAGTTCACCCCTCTTTGCATCGAGTTTCATGCAGTTACGAAGCGATTCCAAACGCACCCAAACACTATGCAACACACCAAAACATGAGTTTATGGTCCAATGGGGTGGATCAGGTGCGTTCGTTGCAAAAAATTACAATTTGACTTCGTGGCATGAACTTATGCATTAATTGCACCAGTTCACCCCGTTTTGCACTAAGTTTCTTGCAGTTACATAACGACCTCAAATGCACCGAAACACTATGAAACGCACCAAATCATAAGTTTAGGGTCCAACGGGATGGATCGAATGTGTTCGTTGCGAAAAAATTACAACGTGACTTCGTGGCACGAAGTTTTGCATTAATTGCACCAGTTCACCCCGTTTTACACCAAGTTTGTAGTTACGAAACGATCCCAAATGCACCCGAACATTATGAAACGCACCGAAACAAGAGTTTAGGGTGCAGTGGGATGCATCGAGTGCGTTTGTTGTGAAAAATTTCAACGTGACTTCGTGGCACGAACTTTTGCATTAATTGCACCAGTTTGACCCGTTTTGCACCGAGTTTCATGCAGTTATGAAACGATCCCAAATGCACCCAAACACTATGCAACACACCAAAACATGAGTTTATGGTCCAATGGGGTCGATCAGGTGCGTTCGTTGCGAAAAATTACAACATGACTTCCTGGCACGAATTTTTGCATTAATTGCACCAGTTCACCCAGTTTTGCACCAAGTTCCTTGTAGTTACGAAACGATCCCAAATGCACCCAAACACTATGGAACACACCAAAACATGAGTTCAGAGTCCAATGGTGTGGATCGAGTACGTTCGTTGCGAAAAATTACAACGTGACTTCGTGACACGAACTCATGCATGAATTGCACCAGTTCACCCCGTTTTGCACCAAGTTTCATTTAGTTACGAAACGATCCCAAATGCACCAAACACAATGCAACGCACCAAAAAATGAGTTTATGGTCCAATGCGGTGGATCAGGTGTGTTCGTTGCGGAAAATTACAATGCGACTTCGTGGCACGAACTTTTGCACTAATTGCACCAGTTAACCCTTTTTGCACCGAGTTCCATGCAGTTACGAAATGATCCCAAATGCACCCAAACACTATGCTACATACCAAAACATGATTTTATGGTCCAGTGGGATGGATCAGGTGCGTTTGTTGTGAAAAATTACAAAGTGACTTTGTGGCACAAACTTTTGCACTAATTGCACTAGTCCACCCCGTTTTGCTTCTAGTTTCATGCAGTTACGAAGCGATTCCAAATGCACCCAAACACTATGGAACACACCAAAACATGAGTTTATGGTCCAATGGGGCCGATCAGGTGCGTTCGTTGAGAAAAATTACAACGTGACTTCGTGGCACAAACTTTTGCAATAATTCGACTAGTTAACCCTTTTTGCAACGAGTTTCATGCAGTTACGAAACCATACCAAATGCACCCAAACACTATGAAACGCTCCAAAACATGAATTTATGGTCCAATGGGATGCATCGAGTGTGTTTGTTGCGAAAAATTACAACGTGACTTCGTGGCACGAACTTTTGCATTAATTGCACTAGTTCGCCCCATTTTGCACCAAGTTTAATGTAGTTATGAAACGATCCCAAATGCACCCAAACACTGTGAAATACACCAAAACAAGAATTTAGGGTCCAATTGGAAGGATCTACTGCATTTGTTGCGAAAAATTACAAAGTGACTTTGTGTCACGAACTTATACATTAATTGCACCAGTTCACCAAGTTTTGCACCGAGTTTCATACAGTTATGAAACGATCCCAAATACACCCAAAGACTATATAACACTCAAAAACATGAGTGTTGGATCCGATGGGGGTGGATCGAGTGCGTTCGTTGCAACAAATTCTGACACGACTTCGTGGCACGATTTTTTGCATTAATTAGACCAGTTCAGTGAGTTTTGCACCATGTTTCGTGCAGTTACGAAATCATCCGAAATGAACTCAAACACTATGTAACGCACAAAAACATGAAATTAGGTTCCAATGGGATGGATCAAGTGCATTTGTTGCGAAAAATTACAACGTGACTTCGTGGCACGAACTTTTGCATTAATTGCACCAGTTCACCCCATTTTGCACCGAGTTTCATGCAGTTACGTAACGATCCAAAATGCACCCAAACACTATGAAACGCACCAAAACATAAGTTTAGTGTCCAATGGGATGGATCGAGTCTGTTCATTGCGAAAAAATTACAACATGACTTCGTGGCACGAACTTTTCATTAATTGCACCAGTTCACCCCGTTTTGCACCAAGTTTGCAGTTACGAAACAATCCCAAATGCACCCAAACATTATGAAACGCACCAAAACATGAGTTTAGGGTCTAATGGGGTGGATCGAGTGCATTCGTTGCGAAAAATTACAACGTGACTTCGTGGCACGAACTTTTGCGCAAATTGCACTAGTTCACCCCTCTTTGCATCGAGTTTCCTGCAGTTACGAAGCGATTCCAAACGCACCCAAACACTATGCAACACACCAAAACATGAGTTTATGGTCCAATGGGGTGGATCAGGAGCGTTCGTTGCGAAAAATTACAACGTAACTTCGTGGCACGAACTTATGCATTAATTGCACCAGTTCACCCCATTTTGCAATGTGTTTCATGCAGTTACATAACGATCCCAAATGCACCCAAACACTATGAAACGCACCAAAACATAAGTTTAGGTTCCAACGGGATGGATCGAATGTGTTCGTTGCGAAAAAATTACAACGTGACTTGGTGGCACGAAGTTTTGCATTAATTGCACCAGTTCACCCCGTTTTACACCAAGTTTGCAGTTACGAAACGATCCCAAATGCACCCAAACATTATGAAACGCACCAAAACAAGTGTTTAGGGTGCAGTGGGATGCATCGAGTGCGTTTCTTGTGAAAAATTACAACGTGACTTCGTGGCACGAACTTTTGCATTAATTGCACCAGTTTGCCCCGTTTTGCACCGAGTTTCATGCTGTTATGAAACGATCCCAAATACACTCAAACACTATGCAACACACCAAAATATGAGTTTATGGTCCAATGGGGTCGATCAGGTGCGTTCGTTGCGAAAAATTACTACATGACTTCGTGGCACGAACTTTTGCATTAATTGCACCAGTTCACCCAGTTTTGCACCAAGTTCCCTGCAATTACGAAACGATCCCAAATGCACCCAAACACTATGGAACACACTAAAACATGAGTTTAGGGTCCAATGGTGTGGATCGAGTGCGTTCGTTGCGAAAAATTACAACGTGACTTCGTGACACGAACTCATGCATTAATTGCACCAGTTCACCCTGTTTTGCACCAAGTTTCATTTAGTTACGAAACGATCCCAAATGCACCCAAACAGTATGCAACGCACCAAAAAATGAGTTTATGGTCCAATGCGGTGGATCAGGTGTGTTCGTTGCAGAAAATTACAATGCGACTTCGTGGCACGAACTTTTGCACTAATTGCACCAGTTAACCCTTTTTGCACCGAGTTTCATGCAGTTACGAAATGATCCCAAATGCACCCAAACACTATGCTACATACCAAAACATGATTTTATGGTCCAGTGGGATGGATCAGGTGCGTTTGTTGTGAAAAATTACAAAGTGACTTTGTGGCATAAACTTTTGCACTAATTGCACTAGTTCACCCCGTTTTGCTTCGAGTTTCATGCAGTTACGAAGCGATTCCAAATGCACCCAAACACTATGCAACACACCAAAACATGAGTTTATGGTCCAATGGGGCCGATCAGGTGCGTTCGTTGAGAAAAATTACAACGTGACTTCGTGGCACGAACTTTTGCAATAATTCGACTAGTTAACCCTTTTTGCAACGAGTTTCATGCAGTTACGAAACCATACCAAATGCACCCAAACACTATGAAACGCTCCAAAACATGAATTTATGGTCCAATGGGATGCATCGAGTGTGTTTTTTGCGAAAAATTACAACGTGACTTCGTGGCACGATCTTTTGCATTAATTGCACTAGTTCGCCCCATTTTGCACCAAGTTTAATGCAGTTATGAAACGATCCCAAATGCACCCAAACACTATGAAACACACCAAAACAAGAATTTAGGGTCCAATGGGAAGGTTCGACTGCGTTTGTTGCGAAAAATTACAACGTGACTTTGTGTCACGAACTTATACATTAATTGCACCAGTTCACCAAGTTTTGCACCGAGTTACATGCAGTTATGAAACGATCCCAAATGCACCCAAAGACTATATAACACTCAAAAACATGTGTGTTGGATCCAATGGGGGTGGATCGAGTGTGTTCGTTGCAACAAATTCTGACACGACTTCGTGGCACGATTTTTTGCATTAATTAGACCAGTTCAGTATGTTTTGCACCATGTTTCGTGCAGTTACGAAATTATCCGAAATGAACTCAAACACTATGCAACGCACGAAAACATTAAATTAGGTTCCAATGGGATGGATCAAGTGCATTTGTTGCGAAAAATTACAACGTGACTTCGTGGCACGAACTTTTGCATTAATTGCACCAGTTCACCCCGTTTTGCACCGAGTTTCATGCAGTTACGTAACGATCCAAAATGCACCCAAACACTATGAAATGCACCAAAACATAAGTTTAGGGTCCAACGGGATGGATCGAGTCTGTTCATTGCGAAAAAAATTACAACGTGACTTCGTGGCACGAACTTTTGCATTAATTGCACCAGTTCACCCCGTTTTGCACCAAGTTTGCAGTTACGAAACAATCCCAAATGCACCCAAACATTATGAAACGCACCAAAACATGAGTTTAGGGTCCAATGGGGTGGATCGAGTGCATTCGTTGCGAAAATTTACAATGTGACTTCGTGGCACGAACTTTTGCGCAAATTGCACTAGTTCACCCCTCTTTGCATCGAGTTTGATGCAGTTACGAAGCGGTTCCAAACGCACCCAAACAATATGCAACACACCAAAACATGAGTTTATGGTCCAACGGGGAGGATCAGGTGCGTTCGTTGCGAAAAATTACAACGTGACTTCGTGGCACGAACTTAAGCATTAATTGCACCAGTTCACCCCGTTTTGCACTGAGTTTCATGCAGTTACATAACGATCCCAAATGCACCCAAACACTATGAAACGCACCAAATCATAAGTTTAGGGTCCAACGGGATGGATCGAATGTGTTCGTTGCGAAAAAAATTACAATGTGACTTCGTGGCACGAAGTTTTGCATTAATTGCACCAGTTCACCCCGTTTTACACCAAGTTTGCAGTTACGAAACGATCCCAAATGCACCCAAACATTATGAAACGCACCAAAACAAGAGTTTAGGGTGTAGTGGGATGCATCGAGTGCGTTTGTTGTAAAAAATTACAACGTGACTTCGTGGCACAAACTTTTTCATTAATTGCACCAGTTTGCCCCGTTTTGCACCGAGTTTCATGCAGTTATGAAACGATCCCAAATGCACCCAAACACTATGCAACACACCAAAACATGAGTTTATGGTCCAATGGGGTCGATCAGGTGCGTTCGTTGCGAAAAATTACAACTTGACTTCGTGGCACGAACTTTTGCATTAATTGCACTAGTTCACACAGTTTTGCACCAAGTTCCCTGCAGCTACGAAACGATCCCAAATGCACCAAACACTATGGAACACACCAAAACATGAGTTCAGGGTCCAATGGTGTGGATCGAGTGCGTTCGTTGCGAAACATTACAACGTGACTTCGTGACACGAACTCATGCATTAATTGCACCAGTTCACCCCGTTTTGCACCAAGTTTCATTTAGTTACGAAACGATCCCAAATGCACCCAAACACTATGCAACGCACCAAAAAATGAGTTTATGGTCCAATGCGGTGGATCTGGTGTGTTCGTTGCGGAAAATTACAATGCAACTTCGTGGCACGAACTTTTGCACTAATTGCACCAGTTAACCCTTTTTGCACCGAGTTTCATGCAGTTACGAAATGATCCCAAATGCACCCAAACACTATGCTACATACCAAAACATGATTTTATGGTCCAGTGGGATGGATCAGGTGCGTTCGTTGTGAAAAATTACAAAGTGACTTTGTGGCACAAACTTTTGCACTAATTGCACTAGTTCACCCCATTTTGCATCGAGTTTCAAGAAGTTACGAAGCGATTCCAAATGCACCCAAACACCATGCAACACGCCAAAACATGAGTTTATGGTCCAATGGGGCCGATCAGGTGCGTTCGTTGCGAAAAATTACAACGTGACTTCGTGGCACGAACTTTTGCAATAATTCAACTAGTTAACCCTTTTTGCAACGAGTTTCATGCAGTTACGAAACCATACCAAATGCACCCAAACACTATGAAACACTCCAAAACATGAATTTATGGTCCAATGGGATGCATCTAGTGTGTTTGTTGCGAAAATTTACAACGTGACTTCGTGGCATGAACTTTTGCATTAATTGTACTAGTTCGCCCCATTTTGCACCGAGTTTCATGCAGTAATGAAACGATCCCAAATGCACCCAAACACTATGAAACACACCAAAACAAGAATTTAGGGTCCAATGGAAAGGATCGACTGCGTTTGTTGCAATAAATTACAATGTGACTTTGTGTCACGAACTTATACATTAATTGCACCAGTTCACCAAGTTTTGCACCGAGTTTCATGCAGTTATGAAACGATCCCAAATGCACCCAAAACACTATATAACACTCAAAAACATGAGTGTTGGATCCGATGGGGGTGGATCGAGTGCGTTCATTGCAACAAATTCTGACACGACTTCGTGGCACGATTTTTTGCATTAATTAGACCAGTTCAGTATGTTTTGCACCATGTTTCGTGCAGTTACGAAATCATCCGAAATGAACTCAAACACTATGTAACGCATGAAAACATGAAATTAGGTTCCAATGGGATGGATCAAGTGCATTTGTTGCGAAAAATTACAACGTGACTTCGTGGCACGAACTTTTGCATTAATTGCACCAGTTCACCCCGTTTTGCACCGAGTTTCATGCAGTTACGTAACGATCCAAAATGCACCCAAACACTATGAAACGCACCAAAACATAAGTTTAGGGTCCAACGGGATGGATCGAGTCTGTTCATTGCAAAAAAATTACAACGTGACTTCGTGGCACGAACTTTTGCGTTAATTGCACCAGTTCACCCCGTTTTGCACCAAGTTTGCAGTTACGAAACAATCCCAAATGCACCCAAACATTATGAAACGCACCAAAACATGAGTTTAGGGTAAAATGGGGTGGATCGAGTGCATTCGTTGCGAAAAATTACAACGTGACTTCGTGGCACGAACTTTTGCGCAAATTGCACTAGTTCACCCCGCTTTGCATCGAGTTTCATGCAGTTACGAAGCGATTCCAAACGCACCCAAACACTATGCAACACACCAAAACATGAGTTTATGGTCCAATGGGGTGGATCAGGTGCGTTCGTTGCGAAAAATTACAACGTGACTTCGTGGCACGAACATATGCATTAATTGCACCAGTTCACCCCGTTTTGCACTGAGTTTCATGCAGTTACATAACGATCCCAAATGCACCCAAACACTATGAAACGCACCAAATCATAAGTTTAGGGTCCAACGGGATGGATCGAATGTGTTCGTTGCGATAAAAATTACAATGTGACTTCGTGCCACGAAGTTTTGCATTAATTGCACCAGTTCACCCCGTTTTACACCAAGTTTGCAGTTACGGAACGATCCCAAATGCATCCAAACATTATGAAACGCACCAAAACAAGAGTTTAGGGTGTAGTGGGATGCATCGAGTGCGTTTGTTGTGAAAAATTACAACGTGACTTCGTGGCACAAACTTTTGCACTAATTGCACCAGTTAACCCTTTTTGCACCGAGTTTCATGCAGTTACGAAATGTTCCCAAATGCACCCAAACACTATGCTACATACCAAAACATGATTTTATGGTCCAGTGGGATGGATCAGGTGCGTTCGTTGTGAAAAAATACAAAGTGACTTTGTGGCACAAACTTTTGCACTAATTGCACTAGTTCACCCGTTTTGCATCGAGTTTCATGCAGTTACGAAGCGATTCCAAATGCACCCAAACACCATGCAACATGCCAAAACATGAGTTTATGGTCCAATGGGGCCGATCAGGTGCGTTCGTTGCGAAAAATTACAACGTGACTTCGTGGCACGAACTTTTGCAATAATTCAACTAGATCGCCCCATTTTGCACCGAGTTTCATGCAGTAATGAAACGATCCCAAATGCACCTAAACACTATGAAACACACCAAAACAAGAATTTAGGGTCCAATGGAAAGGATCGACTGCGTTTGTTGCAATAAATTACAATGTGACTTTGTGTCACGAACTTATACATTAATTGCACCAGTTCACCAAGTTTTGCACCGAGTTTCATGCAGTTATGAAACGATACCAAATGCACCCAAAACACTATATAACACTCAAAAACATGAGTGTTGGATCCGATGGGGGTGGATCGAGTGCGTTCATTGCAACAAATTCTGACATGACTTCGTGGCACGAATTTTTGCATTAATTGCACCAGTTCACCCCATTTTGCACCAAGTTTGCAGTTACGAAACAATCCCAAATGCACCCAAACATTATGAAACGCACCAAAACATGAGTTTAGGGTAAAATGGGGTGGATCGAGTGCATTCGTTGCGAAAAATTACAACGTGACTTCGTGGCACGAACTTTTGCGCAAATTGCACTAGTTCACCCCGCTTTGCATCGAGTTTCATGCAGTTACGAAGCGATTCCAAACGCACCCAAACACTATGCAACACACCAAAACATGAGTTTATGGTCCAATGGGGTGGATCAGGTGCGTTCGTTGCGAAAAATTACAACGTGACTTCGTGGCACGAACTTATGCATTAATTGCACCAGTTCACCGCGTTTTGCACTGAGTTTCATGCAGTTACATAACGATCCCAAATGCACCCAAACACTATGAAACGCACCAAATCTTAAGTTTAGGGTCCAACGGGATGGATCGAATGTGTTCGTTGCGATAAAAATTACAATGTGACTTCGTGCCACGAAGTTTGCATTAATTGCACCAGTTCACCCCGTTTTACACCAAGTTTGCAGTTACGGAACGATCCCAAATGCATCCAAACATTATGAAACGCACCAAAACAAGAGTTTAGGGTGTAGTGGGATGCATCGAGTGCGTTTGTTGTGAAAAATTACAACGTGACTTCGTGGCACAAACTTTTGCATTAATTGCACCAGTTTGCCCCGTTTTGCACCGAGTTTCATGCAGTTATGAAACGATCCCAAATGCACCCAAACACTATGCAACACACCAAAACATGAGTTTATGGTCCAATGGGGTCGATCAGGTGCGTTCGTTGCGAAAAATTACAACATGACTTCGTGGCACGAACTTTTGCATTAATTGCACCAGTTCACCCAGTTTTGCACCAAGTTCCCTGCAGCTACGAAACGATCCCAAATGCACCAAACACTACGGAACACACCAAAACATGAGTTCAGGGTCCAATGGTGTGGATCGAGTGCGTTCGTTGAGAAACATTACAACGTGACTTCGTGACACGAACTCATGCATTAATTGCACCAGTTCACCCCGTTTTGCACCAAGTTTCATTTAGTTACGAAACGATCCCAAATGCACCCAAACACTATGCAACGCACCAAAAAATTAGTTTATGGTCCAATGCGGTGGATCAGGTGTGTTCGTTGCGGAAAATTACAATGCGACTTCGTGGCACGAACTTTTGCACTAATTGCACCAGTTAACCCTTTTTGCACCGAGTTTCATGCAGTTACGAAATGTTCCCAAATGCACCCAAACACTATGCTACATACCAAAACATTATTTTATGGTCCAGTGGGATGGATCAGGTGCGTTCGTTGTGAAAAAATACAAAGTGACTTTGTGGCACAAACTTTTGCACTAATTGCACTAGTTCACCCGTTTTGCATCGAGTTTCATGCAGTTACGAAGTGATTCCAAATGCACCCAAACACCATGCAACATGCCAAAACATGAGTTTATGGTCCAATGGGGCCGATCAGGTGCGTTCGTTGCGAAAAATTACAACGTGACTTCGTGGCACGAACTTTTGCAATAATTCAACTAGATCGCCCCATTTTGCACCGAGTTTCATGCAGTAATGAAACGATCCCAAATGCACCTAAACACTATGAAACACACCAAAACAAGAATTTAGGGTCCAATGGAAAGGATCGACTGCGTTTGTTGCAATAAATTACAATGTGACTTTGTGTCACGAACTTATACATTAATTGCACCAGTTCACCAAGTTTTGCACCGAGTTTCATGCAGTTATGAAACGATCCCAAATGCACCCAAAACACTATATAACACTCAAAAACATGAGTGTTGGATCCGATGGGGGTGGATCGAGTGCGTTCATTGCAACAAATTCTGACACGACTTCGTGGCACGATTTTTTGCATTAATTAGACCAGTTCAGTATGTTTTGCACCATGTTTCGTGCAGTTACGAAATCATCCGAAATGAACTCAAACACTATGTAACGCATGAAAACATGAAATTAGGTTCCAATGGGATGGATCAAGTGCATTTGTTGCGAAAAATTACAACGTGACTTCGTGGCACGAACTTTTGCATTAATTGCACCAGTTCACCCCGTTTTGCACCGAGTTTCATGCAGTTACGTAACGATCCAAAATGCACCCAAACACTAAGAAACACACCAAAACATAAGTTTAGGGTCCAACGGGATGGATCGAGTCTGTTCATTGCAAAAAAATTACAACGTGACTTCGTGGCACGAACTTTTGCGTTAATTGCACCAGTTCACCCCGTTTTGCACCAAGTTTGCAGTTACGAAACAATCCCAAATGCACCCAAACATTATGAAACGCACCAAAACATGAGTTTAGGGTAAAATGGGGTGGATCGAGTGCATTCGTTGCGAAAAATTACAACGTGACTTCGTGGCACGAACTTTTGCGCAAATTGCACTAGTTCACCCCGCTTTGCATCGAGTTTCATGCAGTTACGAAGCGATTCCAAACGCACCCAAACACTATGCAACACACCAAAACATGAGTTTATGGTCCAATGGGGTCGATCAGGTGCGTTCGTTGCGAAAAATTACAACGTGACTTCGTGGCACGAACTTATGCATTAATTGCACCAGTTCACCCCGTTTTGCACTGAGTTTCATGCAGTTACATAACGATCCCAAATGCACCCAAACACTATGAAACGCACCAAATCATAAGTTTAGGGTCCAACGGGATGGATCGAATGTGTTCGTTGCGATAAAAATTACAATGTGACTTCGTGCCACGAAGTTTTGCATTAATTGCACCAGTTCACCCCGTTTTACACCAAGTTTGCAGTTACGGAACGATCCCAAATGCATCCAAACATTATGAAACGCACCAAAACAAGAGTTTAGGGTGTAGTGGGATGCATCGAGTGCGTTTGTTGTGAAAAATTACAACGTGACTTCGTGGCACAAACTTTTGCATTAATTGCACCAGTTTGCCCCGTTTTGCACCGAGTTTCATGCAGTTATGAAACGATCCCAAATGCACCCAAACACTATGCAACACACCAAAACATGAGTTTATGGTCCAATGGGGTCGATCAGGTGCGTTCGTTGCGAAAAATTACAACATGACTTCGTGGCACGAACTTTTGCATTAATTGCACCAGTTCACCCAGTTTTGCACCAAGTTCCCTGCAGCTACGAAACGATCCCAAATGCACCAAACACTACGGAACACACCAAAACATGAGTTCAGGGTCCAATGGTGTGGATCGAGTGCGTTCGTTGAGAAACATTACAACGTGACTTCGTGACACGAACTCATGCATTAATTGCACCAGTTCACCCCGTTTTGCACCAAGTTTCATTTAGTTACGAAACGATCCCAAATGCACCCAAACACTATGCAACGCACCAAAAAATTAGTTTATGGTCCAATGCGGTGGATCAGGTGTGTTCGTTGCGGAAAATTACAATGCGACTTCGTGGCACGAACTTTTGCACTAATTGCACCAGTTAACCCTTTTTGCACCGAGTTTCATGCAGTTACGAAATGTTCCCAAATGCACCCAAACACTATGCTACATACCAAAACATGATTTTATGGTCCAGTGGGATGGATCAGGTGCGTTCGTTGTGAAAAAATACAAAGTGACTTTGTGGCACAAACTTTTGCACTAATTGCACTAGTTCACCCGTTTTGCATCGAGTTTCATGCAGTTACGAAGCGATTCCAAATGCACCCAAACACCATGCAACATGCCAAAACATGAGTTTATGGTCCAATGGGGCCGATCAGGTGCGTTCGTTGTGAAAAATTACAACGTGACTTCGTGGCACGAACTTTTGCAATAATTCAACTAGTTCGCCCCATTTTGCACCGAGTTTCATGCAGTAATGAAACGATCCCAAATGCACCTAAACACTATGAAACACACCAAAACAAGAATTTAGGGTCCAATGGAAAGGATCGACTGCGTTTGTTGCAATAAATTACAATGTGACTTTGTGTCACGAACTTATACATTAATTGCACCAGTTCACCAAGTTTTGCACCGAGTTTCTTGCAGTTATGAAACGATCCCAAATGCACCCAAAACACTATATAACACTCAAAAACATGAGTGTTGGATCCGATGGGGGTGGATCAAGTGCGTTCATTGCAACAAATTCTGACATGACTTCGTGGCACGATTTTTTGCATTAATTAGACCAGTTCAGTATGTTTTGCACCATGTTTCGTGCAGTTACGAAATCATCCGAAATGAACTCAAACACTATGTAACGCACGAAAACATGAAATTAGGTTCCAATGGGATGGATCAAGTGCATTTGTTGCGAAAAATTACAACGTGACTTCGTGGCACGAACTTTTGCATTAATTGCACCAGTTCACCCCGTTTTGCACCGAGTTTCATGCAGTTACGTAACGATCCAAAATGCACCCAAACACTAAGAAACGCACCAAAACATAAGTTTAGGGTCCAGCGGGATGGATCGAGTCTGTTCATTGCAAAAAAATTACAACGTGACTTCGTGGCACGAACTTCTGCATTAATTGCACCAGTTCACCCCGTTTTGCACCAAGTTTACAGTTACGAAACAATCCCAAATGCACCCAAACATTATGAAACGCGCCAAAACATGAGTTTAGGGTAAAATGGGGTGGATTGAGTGCATTCGTTGCGAAAAATTACAACGTGACTTCGTGGCACGAACTTTTGCGCTAATTGCACTAGTTCACCCCGCTTTGCATCGAGTTTCATGCAGTTACGAAGCGATTCCAAACGCACCCAAACACTATGCAACACACCAAAACATGAGTTTATGGTCCAATGGGGTGGATCAGGTGCGTTCGTTGCGAAAAATTACAACGTGACTTCGTGGCACGAACTTATGCATTAATTGCACCAGTTCACCCCGTTTTGCACTGAGTTTCATGCAGTTACATAACGATCCCAAATGCACCCAAACACTATGAAACGCACCAAAACATAAGTTTAGGGTCCAACGGGATGGATCGAATGTGTTCGTTGCGATAAAAATTACAATGTGACTTCGTGCCACGAAGTTTTGCATTAATTGCACCAGTTCACCCCGTTTTACACCAAGTTTGCAGTTACGGAACGATCCCAAATGCATCCAAACATTATGAAACGCACCAAAACAAGAGTTTAGGGTGTAGTGGGATGCATCGAGTGCGTTTGTTGTGAAAAATTACAACGTGACTTCGTGGCACAAACTTTTGCATTAATTGCACCAGTTTGCCCCGTTTTGCACCGAGTTTCATGCAGTTATGAAACGATCCCAAATGCACCCAAACACTATGCAACACACCAAAACATGAGTTTATGGTCCAATGGGGTCGATCAGGTGCGTTCGTTGTGAAAAATTACAACATGACTTCGTGGCACGAACTTTTGCATTAATTGCACCAGTTCACCCAGTTTTGCACCAAGTTCCCTGCAGCTACGAAACGATCCCAAATGCACCAAACACTACGGAACACACCAAAACATGAGTTCAGGGTCCAATGGTGTGGATCGAGTGCGTTCGTTGAGAAACATTACAACGTGACTTCGTGACACGAACTCATGCATTAATTGCACCAGTTCACCCCGTTTTGCACCAAGTTTCATTTAGTTACGAAACGATCCCAAATGCACCCAAACACTATGCAACGCACCAAAAAATTAGTTTATGGTCCAATGCGGTGGATTAGGTGTGTTCGTTGCGGAAAATTACAATGCGACTTCGTGGCACGAACTTTTGCACTAATTGCACCAGTTAACCCTTTTTGCCCCGAGTTTCATGCAGTTACGAAATGTTCCCAAATGCACCCAAACACTATGCTACATACCAAAACATGATTTTATGGTCCAGTGGGATGGATCAGGTGCGTTCGTTGTGAAAAAATACAAAGTGACTTTGTGGCACAAACTTTTGCACTAATTGCACTAGTTCACCCGTTTTGCATCGAGTTTCATGCAGTTACGAAGCGATTCCAAATGCACCCAAACACCATGCAACATGCCAAAACATGAGTTTATGGTCCAATGGGGCCGATCAGGTGCGTTCATTGCGAAAAATTACAACGTGACTTCGTGGCACGAACTTTTGCAATAATTCAACTAGTTCGCCCCATTTTGCACCGAGTTTCATGCAGTAATGAAACGATCCCAAATGCACCTAAACACTATGAAACACACCAAAACAAGAATTTAGGGTCCAATGGAAAGGATCGACTGCGTTTGTTGCAATAAATTACAATGTGACTTTGTGTCACGAACTTAAACATTAATTGCACTAGTTCACCAAGTTTGGCACCGAGTTTCATGCAGTTATGAAACGATCCCAAATGCACCCAAAACACTATATAACACTCAAAAACATGAGTGTTGGATCCGATGGGGGTGGATCGAGTGCGTTCATTGCAACAAATTCTGACATGACTTCGTGGCACGATTTTTTGCATTAATTAGACCAGTTCAGTATGTTTTGCACCATGTTTCGTGCAGTTACGAAATCATCCGAAATGAACTCAAACACTATGTAACGCACGAAAACATGAAATTAGGTTCCAATGGGATGGATCAAGTGCATTTGTTGCGAAAAATTACAACGTGACTTCGTGGCACGAACTTATGCATTAATTGCACCAGTTCACCCCGTTTTGCACTGAGTTTCATGCAGTTACATAACGATCCCAAATGCACCCAAACACTATGAAACGCACCAAAACATAAGTTTAGGGTCCAACGGGATGTATCGAATGTGTTCGTTGCGAAAAAATTACAACATGACTTCGTGGCACGAAGTTTTGCATTAATTGCACCAGTTCACCCCGTTTTACACCAAGTTTGCAGTTACGAAACGATCCCAAATGCACCCAAACGTTATGAAACGCACCAAAACAAGAGTTTAGGGTGCAGTGGGATGCATCTAGTGCGTTTGTTTTGAAAAATTACAATGTGACTTCGTGGCACAAACTTTTGCATTAATTGCACCAGTTTGCCACGTTTTGCACCGAGTTTCATGCAGTTATGAAACGATCCCAAATGCACCCAAACACTATGCAACACAGCAAAACATGAGTATATGGTCCAATGGGGTCGATCAGGTGCGTTCGTTGTGAAAAATTACAACGTGACTTCGTGGCACGAACTTATGCATTAATTGCACCAGTTCACCCCGTTTTGCACTGAGTTTCATGCAGTTACATAACGATCCCAAATGCACCCAAACACTATGAAACGCACCAAAACATAAGTTTAGGGTCCAACGGGATGGATCGAATGTGTTCGTTGCGATAAAAATTACAATGTGACTTCGTGCCACGAAGTTTTGCATCAATTGCACCAGTTCACCCCGTTTTACACCAAGTTTGCAGTTACGGAACGATCCCAAATGCATCCAAACATTATGAAACGCACCAAAACCAGAGTTTAGGGTGTAGTGGGATGCATCGAGTGCGTTTGTTGTGAAAAATTACAACGTGACTTCGTGGCACAAACTTTTGCATTAATTGCACCAGTTTGCCCCGTTTTGCACCGAGTTTCATGCAGTTATGAAACGATCACAAATGCACCCAAACACTATGCAACACACCAAAACATGAGTTTATGGTCCAATGGGGTCGATCAGGTGCGTTCGTTGCGAAAAATTACAACATGACTTCGTGGCACGAACTTTTGCATTAATTGCACCAGTTCACCCAGTTTTGCACCAAGTTCCCTGCAATTAAGAAACGATCCCAAATGCACCCAAACACTATGGAACACACCAAAACATGAGTTCAGGGTCCAATGGTGTGGATCGAGTGCATTCGTTGAGAAAAATTACAACGTGACTTCTTGACACGAACTCTTGCATTAATTGCACCAGTTCACCCCGTCTTGCACCAAGTTTCATTTAGTTACGAAACGATCCCAAATGCACCCAAACACTATGGAACGCACCAAAAAATTAGTTTATGGTCCAATGCGGTGGATCAGGTGTGTTCGTTGCGGAAAATTACAATGCGACTTCGTGGCACGAACTTTTGCACTAATTGCACCAGTTAACCTTTTTTGCACCGAGTTTCATGCAGTTACGATTTGATCCCAAATGCACCCAAACACTATGCTACATACCAAAACATGATTTTATGGTCCAGTGGGATGGATCAGGTGCATTCGTTGTGAAAATTTACAAAGTGACTTTGTGGCACAAACTTTTGCACTAATTGCACTAGTTCACCCCGTTTTGCATCGAGTTTCATGCAGTTACGAAGCGATTCCAAATGCACCCAAACACTATACAACACACCAAAACATAAGTTTATCGTCCAAAGGGGCCGATCAGGTGCGTTCGTTGCGAAAAATTGCAACGTGACTTCGTGGCACAAACTTTTGCAATAATTCCACTAGTTAACCCTTTTTGCAACGAGTTTCATGCAGTTACGAAACCATACCAAATGCACCCAAACACTATGAAATGCTCCAAAACATGAATTTATGATCCAATGGGATGCATCGAGTGTGTTTGTTGTGAAAAATTACAACGTGACTTCGTGGCACGAACTTTTGCATTAATTGCACTAGTTCGCCCCATTTTGCACCGAGTTTCATGCAGTTACATAACGAGACCAAATGCACCCAAACACTATGAAACGCACCAAAACATAAGTTTTGGGTCCAACGGGATGGATCGAATGTGTTTGTTGCGAAAAAATTACAACGTGACTTGGTGGCACGAAGTTTTGCATTAATTGCACCAGTTCACCCCGTTTTACACCAAGTTTGCAGTTATGAAACGATCCCAAATGCACCCAAACGTTATGAAACGCACCAAAACAAGAGTTTAGGGTGCAGTGGGATGCATCGAGTGCGTTTGTTGTGAAAAATTACAACGTGACTTCGTGGCACGAACTTTTGCATTAATTGCACCAGTTTGCCCCGTTTTGCACCGAGTTTCATGCAGTTATGAAACGATCCCAAATGCACCCAAACACTATGCAAACACACCAAAACATGAGTTTATGGTCCAATGGGGTCGATCAGGTGCGTTCGTTGCGAAAAATTACAACATGACTTCGTGGCACGAACTTTTGCATTAATTGCACCAGTTCACCCAGTTTTGCACCAAGTTCCCTACAGTTACGAAACGATCCCAAATGCACCCAAACACTATGGAACACACCAAAACATGAGTTTAGGGTCCAATGGCGTGGATCGAGTGCGTTCGTTGCGAAAAATGACAACGTGACTTCGTGACACGAACTCTTGCATTAATTGCACCAGTTCAACCTGTTTCGCACCAAGTTTCATTTAGTTACGAAACGATCCCAAATGCACCCAAACACTATGCAACGCACCAAAAAAAGAGTTTATGGTCCAATGCGGTGGATCAGGTGTGTTCATTGCGGAAAATTACAATGCGACTTCGTGGCACGAACTTTTGCACTAATTGCACCAGTTAACCCTTTTTGCACCGAGTTTCATGCAGTTACGAAATGATCCCAAATGCACCCAAACACTATGCTACATACCAAAACATGATTTTATGGTCCAGTGGGATGGATCAGGTGCGTTCGTTGTGAAAAATTACAAAGTGACTTTGTGGCACAAACTTTTGCACTAATTGCACTAGTTCACCCCGTTTTGCATCGAGTTTCATGCAGTTAAGAAGCGATTCCAAATGCACCCAAACACTATGCAACACACCAAAAAATAAGTTTATCATCCAATGGGGCCGATCAGGTGCGTTCGTTGCAAAAAATTACAACGTGACTTCGTGGCACGAACTTTTGCAATAATTCCACTAGTTAACCCTTTTTGCAACGAGTTTCATGCAGTTACGAAACCATACCAAATGCACCCAAACACTATGAAACGCTCCAAAACTCTTTATGGTCCAATGGGATGCATCGCGTGTGTTTGTTGCGAAAAATTACAA
The DNA here is from genome assembly GCF_016808335.1 of Panicum virgatum. Lineage (NCBI taxonomy): Eukaryota > Viridiplantae > Streptophyta > Magnoliopsida > Poales > Poaceae > Panicum > Panicum virgatum. The sequence goes on along the minus strand of NC_053153.1, from coordinate 42,771,228 downwards.
CATGACTTCGTGGCACGAAGTTTTGCATTAATTGCACCAGTTCACCCAGTTTTGCACCAAGTTCCCTGCAGTTACGAAACGATCCCAAATGCACCCAAACACTATGGAACACACCAAAACATGAGTTCAGAGTCCAATGGTGTGGATCGAGTACGTTCATTGCGAAAAATTACAACGTGACTTCGTGACACGAACTCGTGCATTAATTGCACCAGTTCAGCCCGTTTTGCACCAAGTTTCATTTAGTTACAAAACGATCCCAAATGCACCCAAACACTATGCAACGCACCAAAAAATGAGTTTATGGTCCAATGCGGTTGATCAGGTGTCTTTGTTGCGGAAAATTACAATGCGACTTCGTGGCACGAACTTTTGCACTAATTGCACCAGTTAACCCTTTTTGCACCGAGTTTCATGCAGTTACGAAATGATCCCAAATGCACCCAAACACTATGCTACATACCAAAACATGATTTTATGGTCCAGAGGGATGGATCAGGTGCGTTCGTTGTGAAAAATTACTAAGTGACTTTATGGCACAAACTTTTGCACTAATTGCACTAGTTTACCCCGTTTTGCTTCGAGTTTCATGCAGTTACGAAGCGATTCCAAATGCACCCAAACACTATGCAACACACCAAAACATGAGTTTATGGTCCAATGGGGCCGATCAGGTGCGTTCGTTGCGAAAAATTACAACGTGACTTCGTGGCACGAACTTTTGCAATAATTCCACTAGTTAACCCTTTTTGCAACGAGTTTAAGGCAGTTACGAAACCATACCAAATGCACCCAAACACTATGCAACACACCAAAACATGAGTTTGTGGTCCCGTGGGGTCGATCAGGTGCATTCGTTGCGAAAAATTAGAACGTGACTTCGTGGCACGAACTTTTGCATTAATTCCACCAGTTCACCGTGTTTTGCACCAAGTTCCCTGCAGTTACCAAACGATCCCAAATGCACCCAAACACTATGGAACACACCAAAACATGAGTTTAGGCTCCAATGGGGTGGATCGAGTGCGTTCGTTGCTAAAAATTACAACGTGACTTCGTGGCACAAACTTTTGCACTAATTGCACTAGTTCACCCCGTTTTGCATCGAGTTTCATGCAGTTACGAAACGATACCAAATGAACCCAAACACTATGCAAGACACCAAAACATGAGTTTATGGTCCAATGGGGTCGATCAGGTGCGTTTGTTGCGAAAAATTACAACGTGACTTCGTGGCACGAACTTTTGCAATAATTCCACTAGTTAACACATTTTGAAACGAGTTTCATGCAGTTACGAAACCATACCAAATGCACCCAAACACTATGGCACACACCAAAACATGAGTTCAGGGTCCAATGGTGTGGATCGAGTGCGTTCGTTGCGAAAAATTACAATGTGACTTCGTGACACGAACTCTTGCACTAATTGCACTAGTTCACCCCGTTTTGCCTCGAGTTTCATGTAGTTACGAAATAATCCCAAATGCACCCAAACACTACGCTACATACCAAAACATGATTTTATGGTCCAGTGGGATGGATCAGGTGCGTTCGTTGTGAAAAAATACAAAGTGACTTTGTGGCACAAACTTTTGCACTAATTGCACTAGTTCACCCCGTTTTGCATCGAGTTTCATGCAGTTACGAAGCGATTCCAAATGCACCCAAACACTATGCAACACACCAAAACATGAGTTTATGGTCCAATGGGGCCGATCAGGTGCGTTCGTTACGAAAAATTACAACGTGACTTCGTGGCACGAACTTTTGCAATAATTCCACTAGTTAACCCTTTTTGCAACGAGTTTCATGCAGTTACGAAACCATACCAAATGCACCCAAACACTTTGAAACGCTCCAAAACATGAATTTATGGTCCAATGGGATGCATCGAGTGTGTTTGTTGCAAAAATTACAACGTGACTTCGTGGCACGAACTTTTGCATTAATTGCGCTAGTTCGCCCCATTTTGCACCGAGTTTCATGCAGTTATGAAAACGATCCCAAATGCACCCAAACACTATGAAACACACCAAAACAAGAATTTAGGGTCCAATGGGAAGGATCGACTGCATTTGTTGCGAAAAATTACAACGTGACTTTGTGTCACGAACTTATACATTAATTGCACCAGTTCACCAAGTTTTGCACCGAGTTTCATGCAGTTACGTAACGATCCAAAATGCACCCAAACACTATGAAACGGACCAAAACATAAGTTTAGGGTCCAACGGAATGGATCAAGTTTGTTCATTGCAAAAAAATTACAACGTGACTTCGTGGCACGAACTTTTGGATTAGTTGCACTAGCTCACCCCGTTTTGCACCAAGTTTGCAGTTACGAAACAATCCCAAATGCACCCAAACATTATGAAACGCACCAAAACATGAGTTTAGGGTCCAATGGGGTGGATCGAGTGCATTCGTTGCGAAAAATTACAACGTGACTTCGTGGCACGAACTTTTGCGCAAATTGCACTAGTTCACCCCGCTTTGCATCGAGTTTCATGCAGTTACGAAGCGATTCCAAACGCACCCAAACACTATGCAACACACCAAAACATGAGTTTATGGTCCAATGGGGTGGATCAGGTGCGTTCGTTGCGAAAAATTACAACATGACTTCGTGGCACGAACTTATGCATTAATTGCACTAGTTCACCCCGTTTTGCACTGAGTTTCATGCAGTTACATAACAATCCAAAATGCACCCAAACACTATGAAATGCACCAAAACATAAGTTTATGGTCCAACGGGATGGATCGAATGTGTTCGTTGCGAAAAAATTACAACGTGTCTTCGTGGCACGAAGTTTTGCATTAATTGCACCAGTTCACCCCGTTTTACACCAAGTTTGCAGTTACGAAATGATCCCAAATGCACCCTAACTTTATGAAACGCACCAAAACAAGAGTTTAGGGTGCAGTGGGATGCATCGAGTGCGTTTGTTGTGAAAAATTACAACGTGACTTCATGGCACGAACTTTTGCATTAATTGCACCAGTTTGCCCCGTTTTGCACCGAGTTTCATGCAGTTATGAAACGATCCCAAATGCACCCAAACACTATGCAACACACCAAAACATGAGTTTATGGTCCAATGGGGTCGATCATTTGCGTTCGTTGCGAAAAATTACAACATGACTTCGTGGCACGGACTTTTGCATTAATTGCACAAGTTCACCCAGTTTTGCACCAAGTTCCCTGCAGTTAAGAAACGATCCCAAATGCACCCAAACACTATGGAACACACCAAAACTTGAGTTCAGGGTCCAATGGTCTGGATCGAGTGCGTTCATTGCGAAAAATTACAACGTGACTTCGTGACACGAACTCTTGCATTAATTGCACCAGTTCACCCCGTTTTGCACCAAGTTTCATTAAGTTACGAAACGATCCCAAATGCACCCAAACACTTTGCAACGCACCAAGAAATGAGTTTATGGTCCAATGCGGTGGATCAGGTGTGTTCGTTGCGGAAAATTACAATGCGACTTCGTGGCACGAACTTTTGCACTAATTGCACCAGTTAACCCTTTTTGCACCGAGTTTCATGCAGTTACGAAATGATCCCAACTGCACCCAAACACTATGCTACATACCAAAACATGATTTTCTGGTCCAGTGGGATGGATCAGGTGCGTTGGTTGTGAAAAATTACAAAGTGACTTTGTGCCACAAACTTTTGCACTAATTGCACTAGTTCACCCCGTTTTGCATCGAGTTTCACGCTGTTAGAAAGCGATTCCAAATGCACCCAAACACTATGCAACACACCAAAACATGAGTTTATCGTCCAATGGGGCCGATCAGGTGCGTTCGTTGCGAAAAATTGCAATGTGACTTCGTGGCACGAACTTTTGCAATAATTCCACTAGTTAACCCTTTTTGTAACGAGTTTCATGCAGTTACGAAACCATACCAAATGCACCCAAACACTATGAAACGCTCCAAAACATGAATTTTTGCTCCAATGGGATGCATCGAGTGTGTTTGTTGCGAAAAATTACAATGTGACTTCGTGGCACAAACTTTTGCATTAACTGCACTAGTTCGCCCCATTTTGCACAGAGTTTCATGCAGTTATGAAACGATCCCAAATGCACCCAAACACTATGAAACACACCAAAACAAGAATTTAGGGTCCAATGGGAAGGATCGACTGCGTTTGTTGCGAAAAATTACAACGTGACTTTGTGTCACGAACTTATACATTAATTGCACCAGTTCACCAAGTTTTGCACCGAGTTACATGCAGTTATGAAACAATCCCAAATGCACCCAAAGACTATATAACACTCAAAACACATGAGTGTTGGATCCGATGGGGGTGGATCGAGTGCGTTCGTTGCAACAAATTCTGACACGACTTCGTGGCATGATTTTTTGCATTAATTAGACCAGTTCAGTATGTTTTGCACCATGTTTCGTGCAGTTACGAAATCATCCGAAATGAACTCAAACACTATGTAACGCACGAAAACTTGAAATTAGGTTCCAATGGGATGGATCAAGTGAATTTGTTGCGAAAAATTACAACGTGACTTCGTGGTACGAACTTTTGCATTAATTGCACCAGTTCACCCCGTTTTGCACCGAGTTTCATTCAGTTACGTAACGATCCAAAATGTACCCAAACACTATGAAACGCACCAAAACATAAGTTTAGGGTCCAACGGGATGAATCGAGTCCGTTCATTGCCAAAAAATTACAACGTGACTTCGTGGCACGAACTTCTGCATTAATTGCACCAGTTCACCCCGTTTTGCACCAAGTTTGCAGTTACGAAACAATCCCAAATGCACCCAAACATTATGAACGCACCAAAACATGAGTTTAGGGTCCAATGGGGTGGATCGAGTGCATTCGTTGCGAAAAATTACAACGTGACTTCGTGGCGCGAGCTTTTGCGCAAATTGCACTAGTTCACCCCGTTTTGCATCGAGTTTCATGCAGTTACGATGCGATTCCAAACGCACCCAAACACTATGCAACACACCAAAACATGAGTTATGGTAAAATGGGGTGGATCGAGTGCGTTCGTTGCGAAAAATTACAATGTGACTTCATGGCACGAACTTATGCATTAATTGCACCAGTTCACCCCGTTTTGCACTGAGTTTCATGTAGTTACATAATGATCCCAAATGCACCCAAACACTATGAAACGCACCAAAACATAAGTTTAGGGTTCCAACGGGATGGATCGAATGTGTTCGTTGCGAAAAAATTACAACGTGACTTCGTGGCATGAAGTTTTGCATTAATTGCACCAGTTCACCCCGTTTTACACCAAGTTTGCAGTTACGAAACGATCCCAAATGCACCCAAACATTATGAAACGCACCAAAACAAGAGTTTACTGTAACACCCCTGTGTTAATCGTCTCGCTAATCACGAATTAATATCCGAGCTCCAAATCAACTTTCACCCAAAACGAAAGTTGTAGATCTTCTTTTTCTCTACAACTTTTATTTTGGCCAAATTTCATGTTCCCATATGAAAATTTGAGTTTCAAACTGGTCAAACTCGTGCAAAAATCATTTAAACGAAGAAACAGTGTCTCCACTGTGTTCTCGCTAATCACGAATTAATTCGCTAATCGCGGACTCGAGTTCGTCGTTAGCGTTAATCGCGTTCGCATAGTAAACATCTATTTAGCTGTGTTCGATCTCGTTTTTGTCCTTGATCCGAGCTCCAAATCAACTTTCACCCAAAACGAAAGTTGTAGATCTTCTTTTTCTCTACAACTTTTATTTTGGCCAAATTTCATGTTCCCATATGAAAATTTGAGTTTCAACTGGTCAAACTCGTGCAAAAATCATTTAAACGAAGAAACAGTGTCTCCACTGTGTTCATCACTGTGGCGCTCGTCGGCCATACCGGCGACTGTGTTCGTCGGCGCCGCTCCACGCGTCGGCCGTCGACGATCGTCGCGCACCGCGCTGCGCGAGCTTATCCGGTCGCAGTGCCATTTCTCGTTTCTCCTCCCTTCCATCCCCGTCCTCGGGCTCACGCGGAGCTAGGTCGAGCAGAGCTCGCCGCCGTCCGTTCCGCCGACCACCCCTCACCACTCCGTCTCGATTCCCCGCGCCCAGAGCCCAGCAGCCTTGCCGTCCACCATCTCCACTCCACCTCGAGCCCGTTGGAGCTCCACCACGGCCGAATCAGGCACCCCCGCCGCGGCCGCCATTGACGTTCGTCGCCGAGCTTCGACCTCTACGCTGAGCTACCTCTCCCAGCCATCCTCCGCTTCAAATTGAACCGCGGTGAGCACCCCTACGACCTCCCCTCGCTCACCGGCCTTTTTCCCCACCCGAATCCGTGGCCACCGCCGTCGAATCCCCGCCGCGCCGCCGCCGCGTGCGCACGCCGCCAGCCGCCCCTGCGCCTCCCCGTGCGCCGCTGTCGCACGCCGCACCGCCGCAAGCCACCGCAGACCGCCACCCCCGCCGCCTAGCGCCGCCTCCGCCGCCGGCCGGGCCGGAACGGCCGAGCGCCGCTGCCGCCCAGCCCCTGTGCCGCTGCCGCCCAGCCCCTGCGCCGCCGCGGGCTCCAGCCTCGCCGGGTTGCTAGGGCCGCGGGCGGGCCGCGCCGCGCCGCCGGCAAGCCGCGGCCGGCGAGCACGCCGCCGCCGCCGCGTTGCCAAGCCGCCACGCCGGCCACGGCCGTGGCACAGGCGAAGCAGAGGAGGAGGGGAGGGCGGGCCTGGGTCCCTGGCAAGTGGGGCCCGGCTGTCAGCGCCCCCCCTTTTTATGTTTTTCATTTCTTATTTTAGCTGAAACTTTAAAAATCCATAGAAATTCACAGCAGAATGCGAAAAATGCCAAACCAATTTTGTTAGGTTTCTAAAATCATGATTTTCAGAGGAAAAATACTTAAGCATGCTTTTTATCACTTTTTCTCTGATGAAAATTTAATTTGTGTTTAACCTAGTTTATTTTGTACCACTTGTTCTATAACTCTAAAATTTATGAAAAATTTGCAGTGGCTTTATCCTTGCATGTGTAATCCACGGTAAAATTTTCAGATGCATAGCCTATGTGCTTGGTTGTGCATCTGTTAGTGTTTGCTTTCCTTCTAGTGCTAAAAGAAATGTGTTTCTATATCGTTATTTGTTGGAAAAATTCTTTGGCATGCTTTACTGTCTTCACGTTATGCTGATTAATTGTGTTGCTAGATCATGTTTGCATGTTAGGGTTTTGCTTATAGTTTGCCTTAGCCATGCTCTTTTCGTTATTTAAGTGTTGTTAGTTGTTTTTGGCAGGAAGCACTTCAGGCTAAATGTTTGAACTTTGGTTTCGCATCGTAAGCACTTATGCATTGCTCTGTGTCCTAACGGTTGCATGTCATATTTTATTCGTGTAGACGCTACGAACGAAGCTGTCCACGAGCTGATCGTTGAGCCGGTCCAGGAGCCACGAGCAGAGGAGCAGCAGCAGGTCGCCGTTGAGCACGCCCCCGGAGACCTAGTTAACCCCGCTGACCTGCAAGGGAAGCCCCGGAGCATAACCATAATTTAAATTATTCAATGTTTATTTAAGTATTGTGCATTTATGTTCTAGGAGTTGAATGGAACCATAGTATGCATGTTTTCCCTAGGTACCGTAGGCCTATACTAGTATGCAGGTGTCGATAGAAATGCTTTGCTAAATAGGATTTCGGTAGAAGTCGAGTGATTGCTGTCACTCGCGAGTTTAGGATCTTGATCCCTTAGCTTTGGCTTGGAAATGCGTTGATGAGTAAAAAGAATTGGAGACCGGGCGGAAATGAGTTGGAATAGATGAGACAATGAACTCCCGCCTGTGTCGATTGAGGACCGTACCGTTGTTGGCCCTGATGACCGAGTTTGAACAGTACTAACCACATACCGGAAGTAGGAGGTAGTCGAAACCGGTAAGCTGTGTACCACGTTACAGCGGTGATTTGAATTCCGCCATGCTACGCTGGGCGTGGGAGTTGGCGGGTGTTGGATAGGATGCCGCCTCCGGGTTCTCCGGGAGTTCACCGCGAGGGGCCCATCACCTGGGTTTTAGCAGGCGTAGTTCAGATGCCGTGGTAATGTGGAAACAGTTGATGCGCAGGGCCCGGCGGGGCTTACATGTGTCGTGTGAGTTAGGTCCACCTTGCAAGGTTAAATCGGATCGATTCGCCGTCTCTCTCAGTTAAGAGAACCTTGGTCACTGCGTCACATCGTAGTAAGAAGTGAAATAAGTATTGAAAGGTAGCGATGGAATGTTGTATCTGTTGTTCTAAAAGATAATCTGTTCCACCATGTGTGTTTTAGATGAATAGGCGAACTTAGTAATACTTGGTATACTAAATGGAGCTAAAATATTGAAAGTAAGGATTCACTTCTAGCAGCTTTTCAGCAAAAGAACTTCAGAGCCAAAAAGCTTTGCATGTCTAGGTAATGGGCTAAGTATACCCAGAGTCGGGTAAGCCTTGCTGAGTATTAGTATACTCAGGGTTGTTGTTGTAACCCCTCTGAGCAGGTTGTGTCCCGGCGGACTTCGAGGAGATCTGTGCGTCCTGGATTGGACAGCCGCTTCCTCCAGGTTGGACCGTCGAGTGGGCCCCGTCTTCCCCGTGAAGATTGGGCAGGTTGGCGTCACATCGGTGGGCAGGATGTGGAGCTCACCTTTTATCGTCGTCGTAGCTATCGTATTGTATTTCAACTCAGTTTTAAACTTCCGCTGTGCGTTTGAACTCTGTTGTTTGTATTTTAAGACTTTTATGTAAAACCGGTGTTGTAAATTAATTTGAAGACTTCTGTGTGCTGGTATCACCTGTGCTCGTCTTCGTACGGGTCTAAGTGCAATTGTGATCCTGGAGTACAGTAGTTTAATCGGGATTTTACCCGACAGCCTGTCAGGTTACACCGTTTTAAGTGCACAGTAACTGGATTAAGTATTAAGATGATGGTTAGTGCATTTAAGCCGGTTTAATTTGGACGGTGCTGCTACAACTGGCATCAGAGCTCTAAATTGCACTGGGGTGATTACCTTGCAACGATTTCGGGTTTTTCCAAAAGTTGACGCTAGATGCGCTAAGGAATAGAATAGATAGTTCGTATGCCCTAAATATTTATATAAGTTAGGTGGCAACTAAGTATCTATTTTATTCCAGCACTTCCAGCCTTTACTTTTTGTTAAACCTTACTTCTGTAACGACGCACCTACGTTGAGGTAAGCAAGGTAAGCATTCTGGTAGTCCTTAGAATAGCCCACGTGTTTCATACGTGCGCGGGTCCCGTATGATGAGCATACGAGGAGGTGATAAGGCTCAATTCAAATGAGCCTGTCGCTATCTGCCGCCTGATATGGAGTGCGGATTTCATGCCGTGTGATTGTGATCACGGCCATTTCGTAAGGCAATGTTACGGGATGTAAACATGTCATGCGGTTGGCCATGACCGTGACCCTTGGGACACGTCTACCCTTGGATGGTAATGTATGTGTGAATATGTGGGAAACTGCATATGCGTTACCCGTGTGGCATAGGACACATGGGGGCCGTTCGTGTGTGCTGGCACGAAGGGTCCAGAAATGGATATTTATATCTGTCTCTGTGTTCTTCTGCAGGAAACTAACTCCGTAAGTGCGTTATAAAATCCTTGATCGTAGGAACGACTAGTCTATATATAGGGAGAGAACGTAATTGTGCCACCGATTGCTCTCGTATACCATATTTTGGTACTTGTTTGAGTGAGAAACGCTAGAACGTGGCATGCATCTTGCATCTTGCATTCCTGAGTTGTTGTTTGTTTTGTCGCTTTTGGTTACGCTTCGCAAAAATTTATTTGGATCACCATGTTTTTACTATGTGTTCTTAAAAATTTATTTGTGTTGCGTTACCAAGTTTAAATCTGTTCTTTTAAAAATATGTGACTTACGTTAGCGCTATGTGTTCTTACAGATGGCTAGCTTCACGCACGTCATCGTGGACGCTGAGGGTTGGGCGCACTCCAGTGCCCTCCACACCGGCCACTTTCCTCGTCTGCTGTGGTAGATGCTCAGGGCGTTTGACTACACTGAGCCCCCACAGTACTCCGGACACGAGTCTATCTTGCTGGGCACCGAGCGCTGTCAGATGATCGTGAAGATTCCTGCGTGCCCCGCTCGCTTGGAATGGGACTCGTGGCAGCTCACTGTCTATGGTAGGAAGCTGGCAGACTCCTGGGAGATTGCAGCTAGGAAGGCTATTGAGGAGTTCTCAGAGAAGCATAATGTAGAGGTGATAGATACTCCTTACAGTGTTTTTCCTCTGAGGGATGAGACTACTCAGGCCTATACAGATCGGGTGAACCGCAACCTGAACTACATGATGCCCGACTACAATGTCAGGACAGCACTCTCGTTCAGCTACTCTTCAGCTTTGAGCAACATGTATGAGCAACTGCGCGAGGAAAATGTGATATGCAGGAGCAAGGCTCGAGAGGCTCACCTCCATGAGCAGCACATGATTGGTACCCAGGACAAGATCATGACCCTGAAGGCCAAGTCCAAAGCGAAGAAGATCAGGATTCAGGAGTTGCAGGAGGAGTTAGAGAACAGGACTCAGATGGTGCAGCACCTGGAGGGGCAGCTTCAGCAGGCCCAGGAGTGGATTGAGGACGCTCAGGCTCAGGTGCAGGCAGCAGTAGAGATGGAGGCCGAGGCAGCAGAGGAGGAGCCAGAAGAAGAAGAAGAGGAAGAGGACCCTGAGGAGATCGAGGGAGTGTCTGGAGTCGAGTCGGGACCTGGGACTCCGTGAGGACGCAGTGGGATAGTGTTGATTCTCCCCTTGTAGTGTAGCCTAACTGTAGGATAGTTGGGTAGGATGACCAACATAGTGCTCTAGGCTAACCTTGGGTTGAGAATTCTTTTGTGGCTCGGTAGTTCGAGTCATGTAGGATAACCCCTCGCTAGTGTGGCGTGTAGCCGGGTCATGTAAGACCCCGTAGTGGTGTGTTGTAGGGTCATTTGTGAACCCTTCTCCCATGCTAGTTTGATGCCGTAGCACGGCTTGGGTTGTATTGAACCTTGTTCCAGCTGAAGCAGCGTGGCTGCTTAATGTAAATTTTACTCCCGTAATGATCTTTTCTGTCAGTGTGTGAATTTTCAGATTTGAGTTGTGTTTGATCGTCTTCGAATCTGAAACATTGTTGAGCGAGGTTTAGTATTGCATACGTTAGAACTACTCTGGACGGAAATTGTGGAGTGAGACGGTTTCAACCGAAGCAAGTAAATTGTAATTCCCTTGGTGAACCATCTCGCGAGAGAAATGATTCATGCCGTGTGTTCATATTATATATGCACATTCTTTACTTGCATGGATTAGTCTTGCTAGCGAAATGGCTAACCAGGGGAATGATTATTTTTGCAGATGGGTGATAATCATGACAATGAGAATCACGAAGCACTGCCCCAACAACCTCCCTCTTTGGCTCAAGCCGTTGCAGCTCTTATCGCTGACCGCAACGAGCAGACGGAGTTGATAAGGCAACTGGTGCAAGCCCAGGTCAATGCCGGCAGAGGTCGACTTGCTCCCCCGCTAGCACCAGCAGAAACTGACTATGTCGGATTTCTGGCCACCCAGCCACCTCTGTTCCATAAGGCCGATGATCCCCTTGAGGCTAATGCCTGGATTCGCACCATTGAGGATAAGTTCAGCATCCTCAACTGCACAAAGATGGACAAAGCCGCCTTTGCAGCGCAACAGCTGCGAGGACCTGCGAAAATATGGTGGGTCAATCACAAGGCTCTCCTTCCCGCTGGTACACGTCTCACTTGGGATGAGTTTGTGGCAGCATTTAAAGCTCACCACATCCCTACGAGCTTAATTAGGTGAAAGATGGCAGAGTTCCTAGCCCTGAAACAAGGGACCAACACCAGCTATCCCAGTATGGTGGTTTTCATGTGGACACTGATGAGAAGAAATAAGATTGCTTCAGAAGGGGACTTAGTACAAAGCTCCAGGACAAACTGGCTCTCACTACTTGCAACAACTTTACCGATCTGGTTAATAAAGCTATCACTCAGGAAGATGCCACACTAGCACACAAAGCTGATAAGAAGAGAAAAGCACCTGCTGGATCCTCCAGCAATGCATCCCAGAGGTACAAGTTGGTTCAGACCGGGAATCAGCAGGCTTCAAACCGTCCTCCACAGCAGGGCCGTTGGGTCGCTAGGCCACCCCAGCAACAGCAACCGTGCCGTGGGTACCTCGTTTCCCGACACAGCAGCAGAGGCCCCTAATGCTACAAGCTCCACGCCCCAACAACTACCCCTGTTATAATTGTGGTAACCTGGGGCACTTTGCGCATGACTGTCGTCTGCCACCTCGGCAGAATAACTACAAGACTCCTGCGCTGATTCAAGGTTCCAGCCAGAAGGATTAGAAAAGGAAGGTTGTACCTGCCAAGACTGGTCGTGTGAACTACACCACTCTGGAGGAAGTCCCGGAGGGCACTCAAGTGATGGAGGGTACGTTCTCTGTTAATCACTGCCCTGTTACTGTGTTATTTGATTCGGGAGCATCTCATAACTTTATCAGTGAAGCATGTGTGGCACGACTTCACTTACAAGTAGCATGCCTAGAGAGACCCTACATTATTCAGACACCTGGCACCCGGTTAAATGCTGGCCAAGTAGTTCGAAATGTTCCCCTTACCTTGGGTGGGAAAAATTTTCCACTCACTCCCATTATTCTTCCAAGTCAAGGGATAGATATCATACTTGGAATGAATTGGATGAAGAAGCATGGCGTTATCATCAATACCACTTCTCGTATTCTTCAGTTCAACTCTTCCATGTATGGTTCTATGGACATTCATCTTTCCCAGCATGCAATTCCAGCCACTGTCATATACCATCTGGAGGGGAAAGTTCTAGAAATAATTCCGGTGGTTTGTGAATACCCCGATGTGTTTCCGGAGGACTTGCCAGGCATGCCTCCCAATCGAGATATTGAGTTTGTCATTGAGTTACAACCTGGCACCGCGCCTATATCTCGAAGGCCATATTGAATGACTCCGAATGAGTTAGCTGAATTAAAAATCCAGTTACAAGAGTTGCTGGATAAAGGCTATATCCGACCGAGCACCTCACCTTGGGGTTGCCCGGCTCTGTTCGTAAAGAAGAAAGATCACGGGCTGAGGCTATGTGTGGATTACCGACCTCTGAATGCAGTGACCATCAAAAACAAATATCCACTTCCCCGTATTGATATTCTTTTTGATCAACTAGCCGGAGCTAAGGTATTCTCAAAAATAGATCTTCGATCTGGCTATCATCAGATAAAAATCAGACCGGTGGATATACCAAAAACAGCATTCTCTACTTGTTATGGGTTATACGAGTATTTGGTGATGTCCTTTGGATTAACCAATGCTCCAGCGTATTTCATGTACCTCATGAATTCGGTATTCATGCCGGAGTTAGACAAGTTCGTCGTGGTCTTCATTGATGATATCTTGATCTACTCCAAGAATGAGGAAGAGCATGCTCATCATCTTCGCATAGTACTTCAGCATCTGAGAGAGCACCAGCTTTATGCCAAACTCAGCAAGTGTGACTTCTGGCTGAAGGAAGTACCATTCCTCGGTCACGTCATATCTGCTGAGGGCATCTCTGTGGATCCCAGTAAAGTACAAGATGTACTCGATTGGGAAGCCCCAACTTCAGTCCCTGAAATTCGCAGTTTCTTGGGCTTAGCTGGGTATTATCGCCGATTCATTCCAGAATTCTCCAGAATTGCGAAGCCAATGACTGAACTTCTAAAAAAGGGTGTTAAATTCTATTGGAGTATTCAATGTGAGGAAGCTTTCCAGAAATTGAAGACACTTCTCACTTCTGCTCCAATCTTGGCCCAGCCGGACACTACAAAACCTTTTGATGTCTACTGTGATGCCTCAAGCACAGGACTTGGCTGTGTTCTGATGCAGGAGAACCGGGTGATTGCTTATGCATCTCGATCGCTTAAGCGTCACGAAGAAAACTATCCCACTCATGATCTTGAATTAGCAGTTGTCGTCCATGCTCTGAAGATCTGGCGACACTATCTTTTAGGTTCATTGTGCAATATCTATACCGATCACAAGAGCCTCAAATATCTTTTCACTCAAGCTGATTTGAACATGCGTCAAAGGAGATGGCTTGAGTTGATTAAAGATTATGAGCTCAAAGTGCATTATCATTCGGGAAAGGCAAATGTAGTTGCCGATGCGTTAAGCCGCAAAGCTCACTGTCATTGCATCTCAGCTATACCATTAAGCGAATCTCTTTGCTATGAAATGGAAAAGCTGAATTTAAGCATCGTACCACATGGCACATTGGCTCATATAGAGCTTACTCCTACTCTTCGTGACCTTATCATCACGGTACAAAAGCAAGATAAAGGGGTAAAGGAAATTCAGAGAAGACTATCAGAAGGAGATCCTAAAGTAAATTGATTCCACCAGGATGCTGAGAATGTGTTATGGTTCAAGAACCGATTAGTGGTCCCTAAGAATTTTGAGCTTAGAAAACAGATCCTTGATGAAGCCCATACTCCAGGACTATCAATTCATCCGGGTAGCAACAAGATGTACCAAGACCTGAAGCAACGATTTTGGTGGACTCGGATGAAAAGAGAAATAGCCAAGTATGTGTCAGAATGTGATATCTGTCGGAGGGTTAAAGCCAGTCATCTCAGACCAGCTGGGACTCTTCAACCCTTGAGTATTCCTGAATGGAAATGGGAAGACATTAGTATGGACTTTATAGTTGGCCTGCCTCGAACTCAAAAGGGTTACAATTCTATTTGGGTTGTGGTCGACAGGCTGACCAAGTCAGCACATTTTCTTCCAGTCAGTACTCGTTACTCCACAAAAAGATATGCTGAGTTATATGTTGAGCGTATCTTATGCCAGCATGGTATACCCAAGACTATCATCTCTGATCGTGGTAGCCAATTCACTGCTCGCTTTTGGGAACAATTGCATACATGCTTAGGAACTCGGGTGATTCGCAGCTCTGCTTACCACCCTCAAACAGATGGCCAGACAGAGAGAATTAATCAGATTCTGGAAGATATGCTCCGTGCTTGTGTCTTAACCTATCCACAGAAATGGGATCAATGTTTGCCATTAGCTGAATTTTCTTATAACAATAGTTATCAAGAAAGCATCAAAATGGCTCCATTTGAAGCCTTATACGGTCGTCGATGCCGTACACCTCTTAATTGGTCTAAAACCGGGGAAAGAACAATCTTTGGGCCCGACATGGTTCAAGAGGCCGAAGAACAAGTCCGCCTTATCCAAGCCAACTTAAAGATTGAGCAGTCTCGACAGAAGAGCTATGCAGATAAAATAAGAGATCCACTCGTCTTTAAGGTCGGTGACCACGTCTATCTGAAAGTATCACCTTGGAAAGGCGTGCAAAGATTCAGAATAAAAGGAAAACTAGCTCCCCGCTACATCGGTCCATATCCAATTGTGGAACGATGCGGTCCTGTGGCTTATCGGTTGAATCTTCCAGCGAATCTTTCTGCAGTTCATAACATCTTCCATGTATCGCAACTCAGAATGTGCCATAGAGTTCCGACGGAAGCTGTAGAAAGTGACTCGATTCAATTAGAGTCTGATCTCACTTATTCTGAGCACCCTATCAAGATTATTGATCGCAAGGATCGAGTTACTCGTCGCACAACCAACCGATTCTTCAAAGTTCAATGGAGTAATCACTCCGAAGATGAAGCTACTTGGGAAAAGGAGGAATTCCTGAGATCCAAGTATGCGGAGTTTTTAAACGTCCATCCAAGTACTACATCTTCGAACCCTTTCCGCCTGTTTGAATTCTCTCGTGCGTGAATCTCGGGACGAGATTCCTTTAAGGGGGGAAGGCTGTAACACCCCTGTGTTAATCGTCTCGCTAATCACGAATTAATTCGCTAATCGCGGACTCGAGTTCGTCGTTAGCGTTAATCGCGTTCGCATAGTAAACATCTACTTAGCTGTGTTCGATCTCGTTTTTGTCCTTGATCCGAGCTCCAAATCAACTTTCACCCAAAACGAAAGTTGTAGATCTTCTTTTTCTCTACAACTTTTATTTTGGCCAAATTTCATGTTCCCATATGAAAATTTGAGTTTCAACTGGTCAAACTCGGGCAAAAATCATTTAAACGAAGAAACAGTGTCTCCACTGTGTTCATCACTGTGGCGCTCGTCGGCCATACCGGCGACTGTGTTCGTCGGCGCCGCTCCACGCGTCGGCCGTCGACGATCGTCGCGCACCGCGCTGCGCGAGCTTATCCGGTCGCAGTGCCGTTTCTCGTTTCTCCTCCCTTCCATCCCCGTCCTCGGGCTCACGCGGAGCTAGGTCGAGCAGAGCTCGCTGCCGTCCGTTCCGCCGACCACCCCTCACCACTCCATCTCGATTCCCCGCGCCCAGAGCCCAGCAGCCTTGCCGTCCACCATCTCCACTCCACCTCGAGCCCGTTGGAGCTCCACCACGGCCGAATCAGGCACCCCCGCCGCGGCCGCCATTGACGTTCGTCGCCGAGCTTTGACCTCTACGCCGAGCAACCTCTCCCAGCCATCCTCCGCTTCAAATTGAACCGCGGTGAGCACCCCTACGACCTCCCCTTGCTCACCGGCCTTTTTCCCCACCCGAATCCGTGGCCGCCGCCGCGAACGCGCCGCCGCCGCGTGCGCACGCCGCCAGCCGCCCCTGCGCCTCCCCGTGCGCCGCTGTCGCACGCCGCACCGCCGCAAGCCGCCGCCTAGCGCCGCCTCCACCGCCGGCCGTGCCGGAACGGCCGAGCGCCGCTGCCGCCCAGCCCTTGTGCCGCCGCGCACCGCGCTGCGCGCGCACCCTAGCGCGCCGCCGCGGGCTCCGGCCTCGCCCGGTTGCTAGGGCCGCGGGCGGGCCGCGCCGCGCCGCCGGCAAGCCGCGGCCGGCGAGCACGCCGCCGCCGCCGCGTTGCCAAGCCGCCACGCCGGCCACGGCCGTGGCGCAGGCGAAGCAGAGGAGGAGGGGAGGGCGGGCCTGGGTCCCTGGCAAGTGGGGCCCGGCTGTCAGCCCCCCCCCCTTTTTATGTTTTTCATTTCTTATTTTAGCTGAAACTTTAAAAATCCATAGAAATTCACAGCAGAATGCGAAAAATGCCAAACCAATTTTGTTAGGTTTCTAAAATCATGATCTTCAGAGGAAAAATACTTAAGCATGCTTTTTATCACTTTTTCTCTGATGAAAATTTAATTTGTGTTTAACCTAGTTTATTTTGTACCACTTGTTCTATAACTCTAAAATTTATGAAAAATTTGCAGTGGCTTTATCCTTGCATGTGTAATCCACGGTAAAATTTTCAGATGCATAGCCTATGTGCTTGGTTGTGCATCTGTTAGTGTTTGCTTTCCTTCTAGTGCTAAAAGAAATGTGTTTCTATATCGTTATTTGTTGGAAAAATTCTTTGGCATGCTTTACTGTCTTCACGTTACGCTGATTAATTGTGTTGCTAGATCATGTTTGCATGTTAGGGTTTTGCTTATAGTTTGCCCTAGCCATGCTCTTTTCGTTATTTAAGTGTTGTTAGTTGTTTTTGGCAGGAAGCACTTCAGGCTAAATGTTTGAACTTTGGT
This sequence comes from Panicum virgatum, assembly GCF_016808335.1. Classification (NCBI taxonomy): domain Eukaryota; kingdom Viridiplantae; phylum Streptophyta; class Magnoliopsida; order Poales; family Poaceae; genus Panicum; species Panicum virgatum. The sequence goes on along the minus strand of NC_053153.1, from coordinate 42,753,622 downwards.
TTCGCATCGTAAGCACTTATGCATTGCTCTGTGTCCTAACGGTTGCATGTCATATTTTATTCGTGTAGACGCTACGAACGAAGCTGTCCACGAGCTGATCGTTGAGCCGGTCAAGGAGCCACGAGCAGAGGAGCAGCAGCAGGTCGCCGTTGAGCACGCCCCCGGAGACCTAGTTAACCCCGCTGACCTGCAAGGCAAGCCCCGGAGCATAACCATAATTTAAATTATTCAATGTTTATTTAAGTATTGTGCATTTATGTTCTAGGAGTTGAATGGAACCATAGTATGCATGTTTTCCCTAGGTACCGTAGGCCTATACTAGTATGCAGGTGTCGATAGAAATGCTTTGCTAAATAGGATTTCGGTAGAAGTCGAGTGATTGCTGTCACTCGCGAGTTTAGGATCTTGATCCCTTAGCTTTGGCTTGGAAATGCGTTGATGAGTAAAAAGAATTGGAGACCGGGCGGAAATGAGTTGGAATAGATGAGACAATGAACTCCCGCCTGTGTCGATTGAGGACCGTACCGTTGTTGGCCCTGATGACCGAGTTTGAACAGTACTAACCACATACCGGAAGTAGGAGGTAGTCGAAACCGGTAAGCTGTGTACCACGTTACAGCGGTGATTTGAATTCCGCCATGCTACGCTGGGCGTGGGAGTTGGCGGGTGTTGGATAGGATGCCGCCTCCGGGTTCTCCGGGAGTTCACCGCGAGGGGCCCATCACCTGGGTTTTAGCAGGCGTAGTTCAGATGTCGTGGTAATGTGGAAACAGTTGATGCGCAGGGCCTGGCGGGGCTTACATGTGTCGTGTGAGTTAGGTCCACCTTGCAAGGTTAAATCGGATCGATTCGCCGTCTCTCTCGGTTAAGAGAACCTTGGTCACTGCGTCACATCGTAGTAAGAAGTGAAATAAGTATTGAAAGGTAGCGATGGAATGTTGTATCTGTTGTTCTAAAAGATAATCTGTTCCACCATGTGTGTTTTAGATGAATAGGCAAACTTAGTAATACTTGGTATACTAAATGGAGCTAAAATATTGAAAGTAAGGATTCACTTCTAGCAGCTTTTCAGCAAAAGAACTTCAGAGCCAAAAAGCTTTGCATGTCTAGGTAATGGGCTAAGTATACCCAGAGTCGGGTAAGCCTTGCTGAGTATTAGTATACTCAGGGTTGTTGTTGTAACCCCTCTGAGCAGGTTGTGTCCCGGCGGACTTCGAGGAGATCTGTGCGTCCTGGATTGGACAGCCGCTTCCTCCAGGTTGGACCGTCGAGTGGGCCCCGTCTTCCCTGTGAAGATTGGGCAGGTTGGCGTCACATCGGTGGGCAGGATGTGGAGCTCACCTTTTATCGTCGTCGTAGCTATCGTATTGTATTTCAACTCAGTTTTAAACTTCCGCTGTGCGTTTGAACTCTGTTGTTTGTATTTTAAGACTTTTATGTAAAACCGGTGTTGTAAATTAATTTGAAGACTTCTGTGTGCTGGTATCACCTGTGCTCGTCTTCGTACGGGTCTAAGTGCAATTGTGATCCTGGAGTACAGTAGTTTAATCGGGATTTTACCCGACAGCCTATCAGGTTACACCGTTTTAAGTGCACAGTAACTGGATTAAGTATTAAGATGATGGTTAGTGCATTTAAGCCGGTTTAATTTGGACAGTGCTGCTACAGCTGGCATCAGAGCTCTAAATTGCACTGGGGTGATTACCTTGCAACGATTTCGGGTTTTTCCAAAAGTTGACGCTAGATGCGCTAAGGAATAGAATAGATAGTTCGTATGCCCTAAATATTTATATAAGTTAGGTGGCAACTAAGTATCTATTTTATTCCAGCACTTCCAGCCTTTACTTTTTGTTAAACCTTACTTCTGTAACGACGCACCTACGTTGAGGTAAGCAAGGTAAGCATTCTGGTAGTCCTTAGAATAGCCCACGTGTTTCATACGTGCGCGGGTCCCGTATGATGAGCATACGAGGAGGTGATAAGGCTCAATTCAAATAAGCCTGTCGCTATCTGCCGCCTGATATGGAGTGCGGATTTCATGCCGTGTGATTGTGATCACGGCCATTTCGTAAGGCAATGTTACGGGATGTAAACCTGTCATGCGGTTGGCCATGACCGTGACCCTTGGGACACGTCTACCCTTGGATGTCCCATAAGGCGAGTGTACGGGAAGTGAATACGTTGTTATGACGTATGCAGTGCTGCCCATTCAGCGTCGAACGTCTGGGTGCCATCTCTATAGTGGATGGTAATGTATGTGTGAATATGTGGGAAACTGCATATGCGTTACCCGTGTGGCATAGGACACATGGGGGCCGTTCGTGTGTGCTGGCACGAAGGGTCCAGAAATGGATATTTATATCTGTCTCTGTGTTCTTCTGCAGGAAACTAACTCCGTAAGTGCGTTATAAAATCCTTGATCGTAGGAACGACTAGTCTATATATAGGGAGAGAACGTAATTGTGCCACCGATTGCTCTCGTATACCATATTTTGGTACTTGTTTGAGTGAGAAACGCTAGAACGTGGCATGCATCTTGCATCTTGCATTCCTGAGTTGTTGTTTGTTTTGTCGCTTTTGGTTACGCTTCGCAAAAATTTATTTGGATCACCATGTTTTTACTATGTGTTCTTAAAAATTTATTTGTGTTGCGTTACCAAGTTTAAATCTGTTCTTTTAAAAATCTGTGACTTACGTTAGCGCTATGTGTTCTTACAGATGGCTAGCTTCACGCACGTCATCGTGGACGCTGAGGGTTGGGCGCACTCCAGTGCCCTCCACACCGGCCACTTTCCTCGTCTGCTGTGGCAGATGCTCAGGGCGTTTGACTACACTGAGCCCCCACAGTACTCCGGACACGAGTCTATCTTGCTGGGCACCGAGCGCTGTCAGATGATCGTGAAGATTCCTGCGTGCCCCGCTCGCTTGGAATGGGACTCGTGGCAGCTCACTGTCTATGGTAGGAAGCTGGCAGACTCCTGGGAGATTGCAGCTAGGAAGGCTATTGAGGAGTTCTCAGAGAAGCATAATGTAGAGGTGATAGATACTCCTTACAGTGTTTTTCCTCTGAGGGATGAGACTACTCAGGCCTATACAGATCGGGTGAACCGCAACCTGAACTACATGATGCCCGACTACAATGTCAGGACAGCACTCTCGTTCAGCTACTCTTCAGCTTTGAGCAACATGTATGAGCAGCTGCGCGAGGAAAATGTGATATGCAGGAGCAAGGCTCGAGAGGCTCACCTCCATGAGCAGCACATGATTGGTACCCAGGACAAGATCAAGACCCTGAAGGCCAAGTCCAAAGCGAGGAAGATCAGGATTCAGGAGTTGCAGGAGGAGTTAGAGAACAGGACTCAGATGGTGCAGCACCTGGAGGGGCAGCTTCAGCAGGCCCAGGAGTGGATTGAGGACGCTCAGGCTCAGGTACAGGCAGCAGTAGAGATGGAGGCCGAGGCAGCAGAGGAGGAGCCAGAAGAAGAAGAAGAGGAAGAGGACCCTGAGGAGATCGAGGGAGTGTCTGGAGTCGAGTCGGGACCTGGGACTCCGTGAGGACGCAGTGGGATAGTGTTGATTCTCCCCTTGTAGTGTAGCCTAACTGTAGGATAGTTGGGTAGGATGACCAACATAGTGCTCTAGGCTAACCTTGGGTTGAGAATTCTTTTGTGGCTCGGTAGTTCGAGTCATGTAGGATAACCCCTCGCTAGTGTGGTGTGTAGCCGGGTCATGTAAGACCCCGTAGTGGTGTGTTGTAGGGTCATTTGTGAACCCTTCTCCCATGCTAGTTTGATGCCGTAGCACGGCTTGGGTTGTACTGAACCTTGTTCCAGCTGAAGCAGCGTGGCTGCTTAATGTAAATTTTACTCCCGTAATGATCTTTTCTGTCAGTGTGTGAATTTTCAGATTTGAGTTGTGTTTGATCGTCTTCGAATCTGAAACATTGTTGAGCGAGGTTTAGTATTGCATACGTTAGAACTACTCTGGACGGAAATTGTGGAGTGAGACGGTTTCAACCGAAGCAAGTAAATTGTAATTCCCTTGGTGAACCATCTCGCGAGAGAAATGATTCATGCCGTGTGTTCATATTATATATGCACATTCTTTACTTGCATGGATTAGTCTTGATAGCGAAATGGCTAACCAGGGGAATGATTATTTTTGCAGATGGGTGATAATCATGACAATGAGAATCACGAAGCACTGCCCCAACAACCTCCCTCTTTGGCTCAAGCCGTTGCAGCTCTTATCGCTGACCGCAACGAGCAGACGGAGTTGATAAGGCAACTGGTGCAAGCCCAGGTCAATGCCGGCAGAGGTCGACTTGCTCCCCCGCTAGCACCAGCAGAAACTGACTATGTTGGATTTCTGGCCACCCAGCCACCTCTGTTCCATAAGGCCGATGATCCCCTTGAGGCTGATGCCTGGATTCGCACCATTGAGGATAAGTTCAGCATCCTCAACTGCACAAAGATGGACAAAGCCGCCTTTGCAGCGCAACAGCTGCGAGGACCTGCGAAAATATGGTGGGTCAATCACAAGGCTCTCCTTCCCGCTGGTACACGTCTCACTTGGGATGAGTTTGTGGCAGCGTTTAAAGCTCACCACATCCCTACGAGCTTAATTAGGTGAAAGATGGCAGAGTTCCTAGCCCTGAAACAAGGGACCAACACTGTGCTCCAATATGCCCAGACCTTTAACCAGCTATCCCAGTATGGTGGTTTTCATGTGGACACTGATGAGAAGAAACAAGATTGCTTCAGAAGGGGACTTAGTACAAAGCTCCAAGACAAACTGGCTCTCACTACTTGCAACAACTTTACCGATCTGGTTAATAAAGCTATCACTCAGGAAGATGCCACACTAGCACACAAAGCTGATAAGAAGAGAAAAGCACCTGCTGGATCCTCCAGCAATGCATCCCAGAGGTACAAGTTGGTTCAGACCGGGAATCAGCAGGCTTCAAACCGTCCTCCACAGCAGGGCCGTTGGGTCGCTAGGCCACCCCAGCAACAGCAACCGTGGGTACCTCGTTTCCCGACACAGCAGCAGAGGCCCCTAATGCTACAAGCTCCACGCCCCAACAACTACCCCTGTTATAATTGTGGTAACCTGGGGCACTTTGCGCATGACTGTCGTCTGCCACCTCGGCAGAATAACTACAAGACTCCTGCGCTGATTCAAGGTTCCAGCCAGAAGGATTAGAAAAGGAAGGTTGTACCTGCCAAGACTGGTCGTGTGAACTACACCACTCTGGAGGAAGTCCCGGAGGGCACTCAAGTGATGGCGGGTACGTTCTCTGTTAATCACTGCCCTGTTACTGTGTTATTTGATTCGGGAGCATCTCATAACTTTATCAGTGAAGCATGTGTGGCACGACTTCACTTACAAGTAGCATGCCTAGAGAGACCCTACATTATTCAGACACCTGGCACCCGGTTAAATGCTGGCCAAGTAGTTCGAAATGTTCCCCTTACCTTGGGTGGGAAAAATTTTCCACTCACTCCCATTATTCTTCCAAGTCAAGGGATAGATATCATACTTGGAATGAATTGGATGAAGAAGCATGGCGTTATCATCAATACCACTTCTCGTATTCTTCAGTTCAACTCTTCCATGTATGGTTCTATGGACATTCATCTTTCCCAGCATGCAATTCCAGCCACTGTCATATACCATATGGAGGGGAAAGTTCTAGAAATAATTCCGGTGGTTTGTGAATACCCCGATGTGTTTCCGGAGGACTTGCCAGGCATGCCTCCCGATCGAGATATTGAGTTTGTCATTGAGTTACAACCTGGCACCACGCCTATATCTCGAAGGCCATATCGAATGACTCCGAATGAGTTAGCTGAATTAAAAATCCAGTTACAAGAGTTGCTGGATAAAGGCTATATCTGACCGAGCACCTCACCTTGGGGTTGCCCGGCTCTGTTCGTAAAGAAGAAAGATCACGGGCTGAGGCTATGTGTGGATTACCGACCTTTGAATGCAGTGACCATCAAAAACAAATATCCACTTCCCCGTATTGATATTCTTTTTGATCAACTAGCCGGAGCTAAGGTATTCTCAAAAATAGATCTTCGATCTGGCTATCATCAGATAAAAATCAGACCGGTGGATATACCAAAAATAGCCTTCTCTACTCGTTATGGGTTATACGAGTATTTGGTGATGTCCTTTGGATTAACCAATGCTCCAGCGTATTTCATGTACCTCATGAATTCGGTATTCATGCCGGAGTTAGACAAGTTCGTCGTGGTCTTCATTGATGATATCTTGATCTACTCCAAGAATGAGGAAGAGCATGCTCATCATCTTCGCATAGTACTTCAGCATCTGAGAGAGCACCAGCTTTATGCCAAACTCAGCAAGTGTGACTTCTGGCTGAAGGAAGTACCATTCCTCGGTCACGTCATATCTGCTGAGGGCATCTCTGTGGATCCCAGTAAAGTACAAGATGTACTCGATTGGGAAGCCCCAACTTCAGTCCCTGAAATTCGCAGTTTCTTGGGCTTAGCTGGGTATTATCGCCGATTCATTCCAGAATTCTCCAGAATTGCGAAGCCAATGACTGAACTTCTAAAAAAGGGTGTTAAATTCTATTGGAGTATTCAATGTGAGGAAGCTTTCCAGAAATTGAAGACACTTCTCACTTCTGCTCCAATCTTGGCCCAGCCGGACACTACAAAACCTTTTGATGTCTACTGTGATGCCTCAGGCACAGGACTTGGCTGTGTTCTGATGCAGGAGAACCGGGTGATTGCTTATGCATCTCGATCGCTTAAGCGTCACGAAGAAAACTATCCCACTCATGATCTTGAATTAGCAGCTGTCGTCCATGCTCTGAAGATCTGGCGACACTATCTTTTAGGTTCATTGTGCAATATCTATACCGATCACAAGAGCCTCAAATATCTTTTCACTCAAGCTGATTTGAACATGCGTCAAAGGAGATAGCTTGAGTTGATTAAAGATTATGAGCTCAAAGTGCATTATCATCCGGGAAAGGCAAATGTAGTTGCCGATGCGTTAAGCCGCAAAGCTCACTGTCATTGCATCTCAGCTATACCATTAAGCGAATCTCTTTGCTATGAAATGGAAAAGCTGAATTTAAGCATCGTACCACATGGCACATTGGCTCATATAGAGCTTACTCCTACTCTTCGTGACCTTATCATCACGGTACAAAAGCAAGATAAAGGGGTAAAGGAAATTCAGAGAAGACTATCAGAAGGAGATCCTAAAGTAAATTGATTCCACCAGGATGCTGAGAATGTGTTATGGTTCAAGAACCGATTAGTGGTCCCTAAGAATTTTGAGCTTAGAAAACAGATCCTTGATGAAGCCCATACTTCAGGACTATCAATTCATCCGGGTAGCAACAAGATGTACCAAGACCTGAAGCAACGATTTTGGTGGACTCGGATGAAAAGAGAAATAGCCAAGTATGTGTCAGAATGTGATATCTGTCGGAGGGTTAAAGCCAGTCATCTCAGACCAGCTGGGACTCTTCAACCCTTGAGTATTCCTGAATGGAAATGGGAAGACATTAGTATGGACTTTATAGTTGGCCTGCCTCCAACTCAAAAGGGTTACGATTCTATTTGGGTTGTGGTCGACAGGCTGACCAAGTCAGCACATTTTCTTCCAGTCAGTACTCGTTACTCCACAAAAAGATATGCTGAGTTATATGTTGAGCGTATCTTATGCCAGCATGGTATACCCAAGACTATCATCTCTGATCGTGGTAGCCAATTCACTGCTCGCTTTTGGGAACAATTGCATACATGCTTAGGAACTCGGGTGATTCGCAGCTCTGCTTACCACCCTCAAACAGATGGCCAGACAGAGAGAATTAATCAGATTCTGGAAGATATGCTCCGTGCTTGTGTCTTAACCTATCCACAGAAATGGGATCAATGTTTGCCATTAGCTGAATTTTCTTATAACAATAGTTATCAAGAAAGCATCAAAATGGCTCCATTTGAAGCCTTATACGGTCGTCGATGCCGTACACCTCTTAATTGGTCTAAAACCGGGGAAAGAACAATCTTTGGGCCCGACATGGTTCAAGAGGCCGAAGAACAAGTCCGCCTTATCCAAGCCAACTTAAAGATTGCGCAGTCTCGACAGAAGAGCTATGCAGATAAAATAAGAGATCCACTCGTCTTTAAGGTCGGTGACCACGTCTATCTGAAAGTATCACCTTGGAAAGGCGTGCAAAGATTCGGAATAAAAGGAAAACTAGCTCCCCGCTACATCGGTCCATATCCAATTGTGGAACGATGCGGTCCTGTGGCTTATCGGTTGAATCTTCCAGCGAATCTTTCTGCAGTTCATAACATCTTCCATGTATCGCAACTCAGAATGTGCCATAGAGTTCCGACGGAAGCTGTAGAAAGTGACTCGATTCAATTAGAGTCTGATCTCACTTATTCTGAGCACCCTATCAAGATTATTGATCGCAAGGATCGAGTTACTCGTCGCACAACCAACCGATTCTTCAAAGTTCAATGGAGTAATCACTCCGAAGATGAAGCTACTTGGGAAAAGGAGGAATTCCTGAGATCCAAGTATGCAGAGTTTTTAAACGTCCATCCAGGTACTACATCTTCGAACCCTTTCCGCCTGTTTGAATTCTCTCGTGCGTGAATCTCGGGACGAGATTCCTTTAAGGGGGGAAGGCTGTAACACCCCTGTGTTAATCGTCTCGCTAATCACGAATTAATTCGCTAATCGCGGACTCGAGTTCGTCGTTAGCGTTAATCGCGTTCGCATAGTAAACATCTACTTAGCTGTGTTCGATCTCGTTTTTGTCCTTGATCCGAGCTCCAAATCAACTTTCACCCAAAATGAAAGTTGTAGATCTTCTTTTTCTCTACAACTTTTATTTTGGCTAAATTTCATGTTCCCATATGAAAATTTGAGTTTCAACTGGTCAAACTCGGGCAAAAATCATTTAAACGAAGAAACAGTGTCTCCACTGTGTTCATCACTGTGGCGCTCGTCGGCCATACCGGCGACTGTGTTCGTCGGCGCCGCTCCACGCGTCGGCCGTCGACGATCCTCGCGCACCGCGCTGCGCGAGCTTATCCGGTCGCAGTGCCGTTTCTCGTTTCTCCTCCCTTCCATCCCCGTCCTCGGGCTCACGCGGAGCTAGGTCGAGCAGAGCTCGCCGCCGTCCGTTCCGCCGACCACCCCTCACCACTCTGTCTCGATTCCCCGCGCCCAGAGCCCAGCAGCCTTGCCGTCCACCGTCTCCACTCCACCTCGAGCCCGTTGGAGCTCCACCACGGCCGAATCAGGCACCCCCGCCGCGGCCGCCATTGACGTTCGTCGCCGAGCTTCGACCTCTACGCCGAGCTCCCTCTCCCGGCCATCCTCCGCTTCAAATTGAACCGCGGTGAGCACCCCTACGACCTCCCCTCGCTCACCGGCCTTTTTCCCCACCCGAATCCGTGGCCGCCACCGTCGAATCCCCGCCGCGCCGCCGTGAACGCGCCGCCGCCGCGTGCGCACGCCGCCAGCCGCCCCTGCGCCTCCCCGTGCGCCGCTGTCGCGCGCCGCACCGCCGCCAGCCACCGCAGACCGCCACCCCCGCCGCCTAGCGCCGCCTCCGCCGCCGGCCGGGCCGGAACGGCCGAGCGCCGCTGCCGCCCAGCCCCTGCGCCGCCGCAAGCCGCGGCCGGCGAGCACGCCGCCGCCGCCGCGTTGCCAAGCCGCCACGCCGGCCACGGCCGTGGCGCAGGCGAAGCAGAGGAGGAGGGGAGGGCGGGCCTGGGTCCCTGGCAAGTGGGGCCCGGCTGTCAGCCCCCCCCTTTTTATGTTTTTCATTTCTTATTTTAGCTGAAACTTTAAAAATCCATAGAAATTCACAGCAGAATGCGAAAAATGCCAAACCAATTTTGTTAGGTTTCTAAAATCATGATCTTCAGAGGAAAAATACTTAAGCATGCTTTTTATCACTTTTTCTCTGATGAAAATTTAATTTGTGTTTAACCTAGTTTATTTTGTACCACTTGTTCTATAACTCTAAAATTTATGAAAAATTTGCAGTGGCTTTATCCTTGCATGTGTAATCCACGGTAAAATTTTCAGATGCATAGCCTATGTGCTTGGTTGTGCATCTGTTAGTGTTTGCTTTCCTTCTAGTGCTAAAAGAAATGTGTTTCTATATCGTTATTTGTTGGAAAAATTCTTTGGCATGCTTTACTGTCTTCACGTTACGCTGATTAATTGTGTTGCTAGATCATGTTTGCATGTTAGGGTTTTGCTTATAGTTTGCCCTAGCCATGCTCTTTTCGTTATTTAAGTGTTGTTAGTTGTTTTTGGCAGGAAGCACTTCAGGCTAAATGTTTGAACTTTGGTTTCGCATCGTAAGCACTTATGCATTGCTCTGTGTCCTAACGGTTGCATGTCATATTTTATTCGTGTAGACGCTACGAACGAAGCTGTCCACGAGCTGATCGTTGAGCCGGTCCAGGAGCCACGAGCAGAGGAGCAGCAGCAGGTCGCCGTTGAGCACGCCCCCGGAGACCTAGTTAACCCCGCTGACCTGCAAGGCAAGCCCCGGAGCATAACCATAATTTAAATTATTCAATGTTTATTTAAGTATTGTGCATTTATGTTCTAGGAGTTGAATGGAACCATAGTATGCATGTTTTCCCTAGGTACCGTAGGCCTATACTAGTATGCAGGTGTCGATAGAAATGCTTTGCTAAATAGGATTTCGGTAGAAGTCGAGTGATTGCTGTCACTCGCGAGTTTAGGATCTTGATCCCTTAGCTTTGGCTTGGAAATGCGTTGATGAGTAAAAAGAATTGGAGACCGGGCGGAAATGAGTTGGAATAGATGAGACAATGAACTCCCGCCTGTGTCGATTGAGGACCGTACCGTTGTTGGCCCTGATGACCGAGTTTGAACAGTACTAACCACATACCGGAAGTAGGAGGTAGTCGAAACCGGTAAGCTGTGTACCACGTTACAGCGGCGATTTGAATTCCGCCATGCTACGCTGGGCGTGGGAGTTGGCGGGTGTTGGATAGGATGCCGCCTCCGGGTTCTCCGGGAGTTCACCGCGAGGGGCCCATCACTTGGGTTTTAGCAGGCGTAGTTTAGATGCCGTGGTAATGTGGAAACAGTTGACGCGCAGGGCCCGGCGGGGCTTACATGTGTCGTGTGAGTTAGGTCCACCTTGCAAGGTTAAATCGGATCGATTCGCCGTCTCTCTTGGTTAAGAGAACCTTGGTCACTGCGTCACATCGTAGTAAGAAGTGAAATAAGTATTGAAAGGTAGCGATGGAATGTTGTATCTGTTGTTCTAAAAGATAATCTATTCCACCATGTGTGTTTTAGATGAATAGGCGAACTTAGTAATACTTGGTATACTAAATGGAGCTAAAATATTGAAAGTAAGGATTCACTTCTAGCAGCTTTTCAGCAAAAGAACTTCAGAGCCAAAAAGCTTTGCATGTCTAGGTAATGGGCTAAGTATACCCAGAGTCAGGTAAGCCTTGCTGAGTATTAGTATACTCAGGGTTGTTGTTGTAACCCCTCTGAGCAGGTTGTGTCCCGGCGGACTTCGAGGAGATCTGTGCGTCCTAGATTGGACAGCCGCTTCCTCCAGGTTGGACCGTCGAGTGGGCCCCGTCTTCCCCATGAAGATTGGGCAGGTTGGCGTCACATCGGTGGGCAGGATGTGGAGCTCACCTTTTATCGTCGTCGTAGCTATCGTATTGTATTTCAACTCAGTTTTAAACTTCCGCTGTGCGTTTGAACTCTGTTGTTTGTATTTTAAGACTTTTATGTAAAACCGGTGTTGTAAATTAATTTGAAGACTTCTGTGTGCTGGTATCACCTGTGCTCGTCTTCGTACGGGTCTAAGTGCAATTGTGATCCTGGAGTACAGTAGTTTAATCGGGATTTTACCCGACAGCCTGTCAGGTTACACCGTTTTAAGTGTACAGTAACTGGATTAAGTATTAAGATGATGGTTAGTGCATTTAAGCCGGTTTAATTTGGACGGTGCTGCTACATTTACGGTGCAGTGGGATGCATCGAGTGCGTTTGTTGTGAAAAATTACAATGTGACTTCGTGGCACGAACTTTTGCATTAATTGCACCAGTTTGCCCCGTTTTGCACCGAGTTTCATGCAGTTATGAAACGATCCCAAATGCACCCAAACACTATGCAACACACCAAAACATGAGTTTATGGTCCAATGGGGTCGATCATTTGCGTTCGTTGCGAAAAATTACAACATGACTTCGTGGCACGGACTTTTGCATTAATTGCACAAGTTCACCCAGTTTTGCACCAAGTTCCCTGCAGTTACGAAACGATCCCAAATGCACCCAAACACTATGGAACACACCAAAACATGAGTTCAGGGTCCAATGGTCTGGATCGAGTGCGTTCGTTGCGAAAAATTACAACGTGACTTCGTGACACGAACTCTTGCATTAATTGCACAAGTTCACCCCGTTTTGCACCAAGTTTCATTAAGTTACGAAACGATCCCAAATGCACCCAAACACTTTGCAACGCACCAAGAAATGAGTTTATGGTCCCATGGGGTCGATCAGGTGCGTTCGTTGCGAAAAATTACAACATGACTTCGTGGCACGAACTTTTGCATTAATTGCACTAGTTCACCCATTTTGGCACCAAGTTCCCTGCAGTTACGAAACGATCCCAAATGCACCCAAACACTATGGAACACACCGAAACATGAGTTCAGGGTCCAATGGTGTGGATCGAGTGCGTTTGTTGTGAAAAATTACAACGTGACTTCGTGACATGAACTCTTGCATTAATTGCACCAGTTCACCCCGTTTTGCACCAAGTTTCATTTAGTTACGAAACGATCCCAAACGCACCCAAACACTATGCAACGCACCAAAAAATGAGTTTACGGTCCAATGTGGTGAATCAGGTGTGTTCGTTGCGGAAAATTACAATGCGACTTCGTGGCACGAACTTTTGCACTAATTGCACCAGTTAACCCTTTTTGCACCGAGTTTCATGTAGTTATGAAATGATCCCAAATGCACCCAAACACTATGCTACATACCAAAACATGATTTTATGGTCCAGTGGGGTGGATCAGGTGCGTTCGTTGTGAAAAATTACAAAGTGACTTTGTGGCACAAACTTTTGCACTAATTGCACTAGTTCACCCCGTTTTGCATCGAGTTTCATGCAGTTACGAAGCGATTCCAAATGCACCCAAACACTATGCAACACACCAAAACATGAGTTTATGGTCTAATGGGGCCGATCAGGTGCGTTCGTTGCGAAAAATTACAACGTGACTTCGTGGCACGAACTTTTGCAATAATTCCACTAGTTAACACATTTTGAAACGAGTTTCATGCAGTTACGAAACCATACCAAATGCACCCAAACACTATGAAACGCTCCAAAACATGAATTTATGGTCCAATGGGATGCATCGAGTGTGTTTGTTGCGAAAAATTACAATGTGACTTCGTGGCACGAACTTTTGCATTAATTGCTCTAGTTCGCCCCATTTTGCACCGAGTTTCATGCAGTTATGAAACGATCCCAAATGCACCCAAACACTATGTTACATACCAAAACAAGAATTTAGGGTCCAATGGGAAGGATCGACTGCATTTGTTGCGAAAAATTACAACGTGACTTTGTGTCACGAACTTATACATTAATTGCACCAGTTCACCAAGTTTTGCACCGAGTTTCATGCAGTTATGAAACGATCCCAAATGCACCCAAAGACTATATAACACTCAAAAACGTGAGTGTTGGATCCGATGGAGGTGGATCGAGTGCGTTCGTTGCAATATATTCTGACACGACTTCGAGGAACGATTTTTTGCATTAATTAGACCAGTTCAGTATGTTTTGCACCAAGTTTCGTGCAGTTACGAAATCATCCGAAATGAACTCAAACACTATGCAACGCACGAAAACATGAAATTAGGTTCTAATGGGATGGATCAAGTGCATTTGTTGCGAAAAATTACAACGTGACTTCGTGGCACGAACTTTTGCATTAATTGCACCAGTTCACCCCGTTTTGCACCGAGTTTCATGCAGTTACGTAACGATCCAAAATGCACCCAAACACTATGAAATGCACCAAAACATAAGTTTAGGGTCCAACGGGATGGATCAAATGTGTTCGTTGCGAAAAAATTACAACGTGACTTCGTGGCACGAAGTTTTGCATTAATTGCACCAGTTCACCCCGTTTTACACCAAGTTTGCACTTACGAAACGATCCCAAATGCACCCAAACATTATGAAACGCACCAAAACAAGAGTTTAAGGTGCAGTGGGATGCATCGAGTGCGTTTGTTGTGAAAAATTACAACGTGACTTCGTGGCACGAACTTTTGCATTAATTGCACCAGTTTGCCCCGTTTTGCACCGAGTTTCATGCAGTTATGAAACGATCCCAAATGCACCCAAACACTATGCAACACACCAAAACATGAGTTTATGGTCCCATGGGGTCGATCAGGTGCGTTTGTTGCGAAAAATTACAACATGACTTCGTGGCACGAACTATTGCATTAATTGCACCAGTTCACCCAGTTTTGCACCCAGTTCCCTGCAGTTACGAAACGATCCCAAATGCACCCAAACACTATGGAACACACCAAAACATGAGTTCAGGGTCCAATGGTGTGGATCGAGTGCGTTCGTTGCGAAAAATTACAACGTGACTTCGTGACACGAACTCTTGCATTAATTGCACCAGTTCACCCCGTTTTGCACCAAGTTTCATTTAGTTACGAAACGATCCCAAAAGCACCCAAACACTATGCAACACAGCAAAAAATGAGTTTATGGTCCAATACGGTGGATCAGGTGTGTTCGTTGCGGAAAATTACAATGCGACTTCGTGGCTCAAACTTTTGCACTAATTGCACCAGTTAACCCTTTTTGCAATGAGTTTCATGCAGTCGTAAATGCAACCAAACACTATGCATCACACCAAAACATGAATTTATGGTCCAATGGGGTCGATCAGGTGCGTTCGTTGCAAAAAATTACAACGTGACTTCGTGGCACGAACTTTTGCAGTAATTCCACTAGTTAACACTTTTTGAAACGACTTTCATGCAGTTACGAAACCATACCAAATGCACCCAAACACTATGAAATGCTCCAAAACATGAATTTATGGTCCAATGTGATGCATCGAGTGTGTTTGTTGCGAAAAATTACAACGTGACTTCGTGGCACGAACGTTTGCATTAATTGCACTAGTTCGCCCCATTTTGCACCGAGTTTCATGCAGTTACGAAACCATACCAAATGCACCCAAACACTATGAAATGCTCCAAAACATGAATTTATGGTCCAATGTGATGCATCGAGTGAGTTTGTTGCGAAAAATTACAATGTGACTTCGTGGCACGAACGTTTGCATTAATTGCACTAGTTCGCCCCATTTTGCACCGAGTTTCATGCAGTTATAAAACGATCCCAAATGTACCCAAACACTTTGCTACATACCAAAACAAGAATTTAGGGTCCAATGGGAAGGATCGACTGCGTTTGTTGCGAAAAATTACAACGTGACATTGTGTCACGAACTTATACATTAATTGCACCAGTTCACCAAGTTTTGCACCGAGTTTCATGCAGTTATGAAACGATCCCAAATGCACCCAAAGACTATATAACACTCAAAAACGTGAGTGTTGGATTCGATGGAGGTGGATCGAGTGCGTTCGTTGCAATATATTCTGACACGACTTCGAGGAACGATTTTTTGCATTAATTAGACCATTTCAGTATGTTTTGCACCAAGTTTTGTGCATTTACGAAATGATCCGAAATGAACTCAAACACTATGCAACGCACGAAAACATGAAATTAGGTTCTAATGGGATGGATCAAGTGCATTTGTTGCGAAAAATTACAACGTGACTTCGTGGCACGAACTTTTGCATTAATTGCACCAGTTCACCCCGTTTTGCACCGAGTTTCATGCAGTTACGTAACGATCCATAATGCACCCAAACACTATGAAACGCACCAAAACATAAGTTTAGGGTCCAACGGGATGGATCAAATGTGTTCGTTGCGAAAAAATTACAATGTGACTTCGTGGCACGAAGTTTTGCATTAATTGCACCAGTTCACCCCGTTTTATACCAAGTTTGCAGTTACGAAACGATCCCAAATGCACCCAAACATTATGAAACGCACCAAAACAAGAGTTTAGGGTGCAGTGGGATGCATCGAGTGTGTTTGTTGTGAAAAATTACAACGTGACTTCGTGGCATGAACTTTTGCATTAATTGCACATGTTTGCCCCGTTTTGCACCGAGTTTCATGCAGTTATGAAACGATCCCAGATGCACCCAAGCACTATGCAACACACCAAAACATGAGTTTATGGTCCCATGCGGTCGATCGGGTGCGTTCGTTGCGAAAAATTACAACATGACTTCGTGGCACGAACTTTTGCATTAATTGCACCAGTTCACCCAGTTTTGCACCAAGTTCCCTGCAGATACGAAACGATCCCAAATGCACCCAAACGCTATGGAACACAACAAAACATGAGTTCAGGGTCCAATGGTGTGGATCGAGTGCGTTAGCTGCGAATAATTACAACGTGACTTCGTGACACGAACTCTTGCATTAATTGCACCAGTTCACCCCGTTTTGCACCAAGTTTCATTTAGTTACGAAATGGTCCCAAATGCACCCAAACACTATGCAACGCACCAAAAAAGGAGTTTATGGTCCAATGCGGAGGATCAGGTGTGTTCGTTGCGGAAAATTACAATGCGACTTCGTGGCACGACTTTTTGCACTAATTGCACCAGTTAACCCTTTTTGCACCGAGTTTCATCCAGTTACGAAATGATCCCAAATGCACCCAAACACTATGCTACATACCAAAACATGATTTTATGGTCCAGTGGGATGGATCAGGTGCATCCGTTGTGAAAAATTACAAAGTGACTTTGTGGCACAAACATTTGCACTAATTGCACTAGTTCACCCCGTTTTGCATCGAGTTTCATGTAGTTACGAAGCGATTCCAAATGCACCCAAACACTATGCAACACACCAAAACATGAGTTTATGGTCCAATGGGGCCGATCAGGTGCGTTCAATGAGAAAAATTACAACGTGACTTCGTGGCACGAACTTTTGCAATAATTCCACTAGTTAACACTTTTTGAAACGAGTTTAATGCAGTTACGTAACCATACCAAATGCACCCAAACACTATGAAACGCTCCAAAACATGAATTTATGGTCCAATGGGATGCATCGAGTGTGTTTGTTGCGAAAAATTACAACGTGACTTCGTGGCACGAACGTTTGCATTAATTGCACTAGTTCGCCCCATTTTGCACCGAGTTTCATGCAGTTATGAAACGATCCCAAATGCACCCAAACACTATGCTACATACCAAAACAAGAATTTAGGGTCCAATGGGAAGGATCGACTGCGTTTGTTGCGAAAAATTACAACGTGACTTTGTGTCACGAACTTATACATTAATTGCACCAGTTCACCAAGTTTTGCACTGAGTTTCATGCAGTTATGAAACGATCCCAAATGCACCCAAAGACAATATAACACTCAAAAACATGAGTGTTGGATCCGATGGGGGTGGATCGAGTGCGTTCGTTGCAACAAATTCTGACACGACTTCGAGGCACGATTTTTTGCATTAATTAGACCAGTTCAGTATGTTTTGCACCATGTTTCGTGCAGTTACGAAATCATCCGAAATGAACTCAAACACTATGCAACGCACGAAAACATGAAATTAGGTTCCAATGGGATGGACCAAGTGCATTTGTTGTGAAAAATTACAACGTGACTTCGTGACACGAACTCTTGCATTAATTGCACCAGTTCACCCCGTTTTGCACCGAGTTTCATGCAGTTACGTAACGATCCAAAATGCACCCAAACACTATGAAACGCACCAAAACATAAATTTAGGGTCCAATGGGATGGATCGAGTCTGTTCATTGCGAAAAATTTACAACGTGACTTCGTGGCTCGAACTTTTGCATTAATTGCACTAGTTCACCCCGTTTTGCATCGAGTTTCATGCAGTTACGAAGCGATTCCAAACGCACCCAAACACCATGCAACACACCCAAACATGAGTTTATGGTCCAATGGGGTGGATGAGGTGCGTTCATTGCGAAAAATTACAACGTGACTTCGTGGCACGAACTTATGCATTAATTGCACCAGTTCACCCCGTTTTGCACTGAGTTTCATGCAGTTTCATAACGATCCCAAATGCACCCAAACACTATGAAACACATCAAAACATAAGTTTAGGGTCCAACAGGATGGATCGAATGTGTTCGATGCGAAAAAATTACAACGTGACTTCTGGCACGAACTTTTGCATTAATTGCACCAGTTCACCCCGTTTTACACCAAGTTTGCAGTTACGAAACGATCCCAAATGCACCCAAACATTATGAAACGCACCAAAACAAGAGTTTAGGGTGTAGTGGGATGCATCGAGTGTGTTTGTTGTGAAAAATTACAACGTGACTTCGTGGCACGAACTTTTGCATTAATTGCACTTGTTTGCCCCGTTTTGCATCGAGTTTAATGCAGTTATGAAACGATCCCAAATGCACCCAAACACTATGCAACACACCAAAACATGAGTTTATGGTCCCATGGGGTCGATCAGGTGCGTTCGTTGCGAAAAATTACAACATGACTTCGTGGCACGAACTTTTGCATTAATTGCACCAGTTCACCCAGTTTTGCACCAAGTTCCCTGCAGTTACGAAACGATCCCAAATGCACCCAAACACTATGGAACACACCAAAACATGAGTTCAGGGTCCAATGGTGTGGATCGAGTGCGTTCGTTGCAAAAAATTACAACGTGACTTTGTGGCACAAACTTTTGCGCAAATTGCACTAGTTCACCCCGCTTTGCATCGAGTTTCATGCAGTTACGAAGCGATTCCAAACGCACCCAAACACTATGCAACACACCAAAACATGAGTTTATGGTCCAATGGTGTGGATTGAGTGCGTTCGTTGCGAAAAATTACAACGTGACTTCGTGAAACGAACTCTTGCATTAATTGCACCAATTCACCCCGTTTTGCACCAAGTTTCATTTAGTTACGAAACGATCCCAAATGCACCCAAACACTATGCAACACAGCAAAAAATGAGTTTGTGGTCCAATACGGTGGATCAGGTGTGTTCGTTGCGGAAAATTACAATGCGACTTCGTGGCTCGAACTTTTGCACTAATTGCACCAGTTAACCCTTTTTGCAATGAGTTTCATGCAGTTACGAAATGATCGTAAATGCACCCGAACACTATGCATCACACCAAAACATGAATTTATGGTCCAATGGGGTCGATCAGGTGCGTTCGTAGCAAAAAATTACAACGTGACTTCGTGGCACTAACTTTTGCAATAATTCCACTAGTTAACACTTTTTGAAACAAGTTTCATGCAGTTACGAAACCATACCAAATGCACCCAAACACTATGAAATGATCCAAAACATGAATTTATGGTCCAATGTGATGCATCGAGTGTGTTTGTTGTGAAAAATTACAACGTGACTTCGTGGCACGAACTTTTGCATTAATTGCGCTAGTTCGCCCCATTTTGCACCGAGTTTCATGCAGTTATGAAACGATCCCAAATGCACCCAAACACTATGCTACATACCAAAACAAGAATTTATGGTCCAATGGGAAGGATCGACTGCGTTTGTTGCGGAAAATTACAACGTGACTTTGTGTCACGAACTGATACATTAATTGCACCAGTTCACCAAGTTTTGAACCGAGTTTCATGCAGTTATGAAACGATCCCAAATGCACCCAAAGACTATATAACACTAAAAAACATGAGTGTTGGATCCGATGGGGGTGGAACGAGTGTGTTCGTTGCAACAAATTCTGACACGGCTTCGTGGCACGATTTTTTGCATTCATCAGACCAGTTCAGTATGTTTTACACCATGTTTCGTGCAGTTACGAAATCATCCGAAATGAACTTAAACACTATGCAACGCACGAAAACATTAAATTAGGTTCCAATGGGATGGATCAAGTGCATTTGTTGCGAAAAATTACAACTTGACTTCGTGACACGAACTCTTGCATTAATTGCACCAGTTCACCCCCGTTTTGCACCGAGTTTCATGCAGTTATGTAACGATCCAAAATGCACCCAAACACAATGAAACGCACCAAAACGGTTTAGGGTCCAACGGGATGGATCGAGTGTGTTCGTTGCGAAAAAATTACAATGTGA
The DNA here is from genome assembly GCF_016808335.1 of Panicum virgatum. Taxonomy (NCBI): domain Eukaryota; kingdom Viridiplantae; phylum Streptophyta; class Magnoliopsida; order Poales; family Poaceae; genus Panicum; species Panicum virgatum. The sequence continues at coordinate 42,733,326 of NC_053153.1, read as the reverse complement.
CTTCATGGCACGAACTTTTGCATTAATTGCACCAGTTCACCCCGTTTTGCACCAAGTTTGCAGTTATGAAACGATCCCAAATGCACCCAAACATTATGAAACACACCAAAACATGAGTTTATGGTCCAATGGGGTCGATCAGGTGCGTTTGTTGCGAAAAATTACAATGTGACTTCGTGGCATGAACTTTTGCACTAATGGCACAAGTTAACCATTTTTGCTCCGAGTTTCATGCAGTTACGAAATGATCCCAAATGCACCCAAACACTATGAAATGCTCCAAAACATGAATTTTGGGTCCAATGGAATGCATCGAGTGAGTTTGTTGCGAAAATTTACAACGTGACTTCGTGGTACGAACTTTTGTATTAATTGCACCAGTTCGGCCCGTTTTGCCCCGAGTTTCATGCAGTTATGAAACGATCCCAAATGCACCCAAACACTATGAAACACACCAAAACATGAATTTAGGGTCCAATGGGATGGATCGAGTGCGTTTGTTGCGAAAAATTACAACGTGACTTTGTGTCACGAACTTTTGCATTAATTGAACCAGTTCAGCCAGTTTTGCACCGAGTTTCATGCAGTTATGAAACGATCCAAAATGCACCCAAAGACTATGAAACGCACAAAAACATGAGTGTTGGATACAATGGGGTGGATCGGGTGCGTTCGTTGCAACAAATTCTGACACGACATCGTGGCACGATTTTTTGCAGTAATTGCACCAGTTCAGTATGTTTTGCACCATTTCTCGTGCAGCTACGAAATCATCCGAAATGAACTCAAACACTATGCAACGCACGAAAACATGAGTTTAGGGTCCAATGGCGTGGATCGAGTGCGTTCTTTGCGAGAAATTACAACGTGACATCGTGGCACAAACTTATGCATTAATTGCACCAGTTCACCCCATTTTGCACCGAGTTTCATGCAGTTACGCAACGATCCCAAATGCACCCAAACACAATGAAACGCACCAAAACGGTTTAGGGCCCAACGGGATGGATCGAGTGTGTTCGTTGCGAAAAAATTACAACGTGACTTCGTGGCACGTACTTTTGCATTAATTGCACCAGTTCACCCTGTTTTGCACCAAGTTTGCAGTTACGAAACGATCCCAAATGCACCCAAACATTATGAAACACACCAAAACATGAGTTTAGGCTCCAATGGGGTGGATCGAGTGCGTTCATTGCGAAAAATTACAATGTGACTTCGTGGCACGAACTTTTGCACTAATTGCACTAGTTCACCCCGTTTTGCATCGAGTTTCATGCAGTTACGAAACGATCCCAAATGCACCCAAACACTATGCAACACACCAAAACATGAGTTTATGGTCCAATGGGGTCGATCAGGTGTGTTTGTTGCGAAAAATTACAACGTGACATCATGGCACGAACTTTTGCATTAATTGCACCAGTTAACCCTTTGTGCTCCGAGTTTCATGCAGTTACGCAACGATCCCAAATGCACCCAAACACAATGAAACGCACCAAAACGGTTTAGGGTCCAACGGGATGGATCAAGTGTGTTCGTTGTGAAAAAATTACAATGTGACTTTGTGGCACGAACTTTTGCATTAATTGCACCAGTTCACCCCGTTTTGCACCAAGTTTGCAGTTACGAAACGATCCCAAATGCACCCAAACATTATGAAACACACCAAAACATGAGTTTAGGCTCCAATGGGGTGGATCGAGTGCGTTCGTTGCGAAAAATTACAACGTGACTTCGTGGCACGAACAGATGCACTAGTTCACCCCGTTTTGCATCGAGTTTCATGCAGTTACGAAACGATCCCAAATGCACCCAAACACTATGCCACACACCAAAACATGAGTTTATGGTCCAATGGGGTCGATCAGGTGCGTTTGTTGCGAAAAATTACAATGTGACTTCGTGGCATGAACTTTTGCACTAATGGCACAAGTTAACCATTTTTGCTCGGAGTTCATGCAGTTACGAAATGATCCCAATTGCACCCAAACACTATGAAATGCTCCAAAACATGAATTTTGGGTCCAATGGAATGCATCGAGTGCGTTTGTTGCGAAAAGTTACAACGTGACTTCGTGGCACAAACTTTTGTATTAATTGCACCAGTTCGGCCTGTTTTGCCCCGAGTTTCATGCAGTTATGAAATGATCCCAAATGCACCCAAACACTATGAAACACACCAAAACATGAATTTAGGGTCCAATGGGATGGATCGAGTGCGTTTGTTGCGAAAAGTTACAACGTGACTTCGTGTCACGAACTTTTGCATTAATTGCACCAGTTTAGCCAGTTCTGCACCGAGTTTTATGCAGTTATGAAACGATCCCAAATGCACCCAAAGACTATGAAACGCACAAAAACATGAGTGTTGCGTTCGTTGCAACAAATTCTGACACGACTTCGTGGCACGATTTTTTGCAGTAATTGCACCAGTTCAGTATGTTTTGCACCATTTCTCGTGCAGTTACGAAATCATCCGGAATGAACTCAAACACTATGCAACGCACGAAAACATGAGTTTAGGGTCCAATGGCGTGGATCGAGTGCGTTCGTTGCGAGAAATTACAACGTGACATCGTGGCACGAACTTATGCATTAATTGCACCAGTTCACCCCATTTTGCACCGAGTTTCATGCAGTTACGCAACGATCCCAAATGCACCCAAACACAATGAAACGCACCAAAACGGTTTAGGGCCCAACGGGATGGATCAAGTGTGTTCGTTGCGAAAAAATTACAACGTGACTTCGTGGCACGAACTTTTGCATTAATTGCACCAGTTCACCCCGTTTTGCACCAAGTTTACAGTTACGAAACGATCCCAAATGCACCCAAACATTATGAAACACACCAAAACATGAGTTTAGGCTCCAATGGGGTGGATCGTGTGCGTTCGTTGCGAAAAATTACATCGTGACTTCGTGGCACGAACTTTTGCACTAATTGCACTAGTTCACCCCGTTTTGCATCGAGTTTCATGCAGTTACGAACCGATCCCAAATGCACCCAAACACTATGCAACACACCAAAACATGAGTTTATGGTCCAATGGGGTCGATCAGGTGCGTTTGTTGCGAAAAATTACAACGTGACTTCGTGGCACGAACTTTTGCATTAATTGCACCAGTTAACCCTTTTTGCTCCGAGTTTCATTTAGTTACGCAACGATCCTAAATGCACCCAAACACAATGAAACACACGAAAACGGTTTAGCGTCCAACGGGATGGATCGAGTGTTGTCGTTGCGAAAAAATTACAACGTGACTTCGTGGCACGAACTTTTGCATTAATTGCACCAGTTCACCCCGTTTTGCACCAAGTTTGCAGTTACGAAACGATCCCAAATGCACCCAAACATTATGAAACACACCAAAACATGAGTTTAGGCTCCAATGGGGTGGATCGAGTGCGTTCGTTGCGAAAAATTACAACGTGACTTCGTGGCACAAACTTTTGCACTAATTGTACTAGTTCACCCCGTTTTGCATCGAGTTTCATGCAGTTACAAAACGATCCCAAATGCACCCAAACACTATGCAACACACCAAAACATGAGTTTATGGTCCAATGGGGTCGATCAGGTGCGTTTGTTGCGAAAAATTACAATGTGACTTCGTGGCATGAACTTTTGCACTAATGGCACAAGTTATCCATTTTTGCTCCGAGTTTCATGCAGTTACGAAATGATCCCAAATGCACCCAAACACTATGAAATGCTCCAAAACATAAATTTTGGGTCCAATGGAATGCATCGAGTGCGTTTGTTGCGAAAAGTTACAACGTGACTTCGTGGCACAAACTTTTGTATTAATTGCACCAGTTCGGCCCGTTTTGCCCCGAGTTTCATGCAGTTATGAAACAATCCCAAATGCACCCAAACACTATGAAACACACCAAAACATGAATTTAGGGTCCAATGGGATGGATCGAGTGCGTTTGTTGCGAAAAATTACAACGTGAATTCGTGTCACGAACTTTGGCATTAATTGCACCAGTTCAGCCAGTTTTGCACCGAGTTTTGTGCAGTTATGAAACGATCCCAAATGCACCCAAAGACTAAGAAACGCTGAAAAACATGAGTGTTGGATCCAATGGGGTGGATCGGGTGCGTTCGTTGCAACAAATTCTGACACGACTTCGTGGCACGATTTTTTACAGTAATTGTACCAGTTCAATATGTTTTGCACCACTTCTCGTGCAGTTACGAAATCATCCGAAATGAACTCAAACACTATGCAACGAACGAAAACATGAGTTTAGGGTCCAATGGCGTGGATCGAGTGCGTTCTTTGCCAGAAATTACAACGTGACATCGTGGCACGAACTTATGCATTAATTGCACCAGTTCACCCCATTTTGCACCGAGTTTCATGCAGTTACGTAACGATCCCAAATGCACCCAAACACAATGAAACGCACCAAAACATAAGTTTAAGGTCCAACAGGATGGATCGAGTGTGTTCGTTGCGAAAAAATTACAACGTGACTTCGTGGCAAGAACTTTTGCATTAATTGCACCTGTTCACCCCGTTTTGCACCAAGTTTGCAGTTACGAAACGATCCCAAATGTACCCAAACATTATGAAACACCCCAAAACATGAGTTTAGGGTCCAATGGGGTGGATCGAGTGCGTTCGTTGCAAAAAATTACAGCGTGACTTCGTGGCACGAACTTTTGCACTAATTGCACTAGTTCACCCCGTTTTGCATCGAGTTTCATGCAGTTACGAAACGATCCCAAATGCACCCAAACACTATGCAACACACCAAAACATGAGTTTATGGTCCAATGGGGTCGATCAGGTGCGTTTGTTGTGAAAAATTACAATGTGACTTTGTGGCACGAACTTTTGCATTAATTGCACCAGTTAACCCTTTTTGCACCGAGTTTCATGCAGTTACGAAATGATCCCAAATGCACCCAAACACTATGAAATGCTCCAAAACATGAATTTAGGGTCCAATGGGATGCATCGAGTGCGTTTGTTGCAAAAAATTATAATGTGACTTCGTGGCACGAACTTTTGCATTAGTTGCACCAGTTCGCCCCGTTTTGCCCCGAGTTTCATCCAGTTATGAAACGATCTCAAATGCACCCAAACACTATGAAACACACCAAAACATGAATTTAGGGTCCAATGGGATGGATCGAGTGCGTTTGTTGCGAAACATTACAACGTGACTTCGTGTCATGAACTTTTGCATTAATTGCACCAGTTCACCCAATTTTGCATCGAGTTTCATGTAGTTATGAAACAATCCCAAATGCACCCAAAGACTATGAAACGCACATAAACATTAGTGTTGGATCCAATGGGGTGGATCGGGTGCGTTCGTTGCAACAAATTCTGACACGACTTCGTGGCACGAACTTTTGCATTAATTGCACCAGTTCAGTATGTTTTGCTCCATGTTTTGTGTAGTTTCGAAATCATCCGAAATGAACTCAAACACTATGCAACGCATGAAAACATGAGTTTAGGGTCCAATGGCGTGGATCGAATGCATTCTTTGCGAAAAATTACAACGTGACTTCGTGGCACGAACTTAAGCATTAATTGCACCAGTTCACCCCATTTTGCACCGAGTTTCATGCAGTTACGTAACGATCCCAAATACACCCAAACACTATGAAACACACCAAAACATAAGTTTAGGGTCCAACGGGATGGATCGAGTGTGTTTGTTGCGAAAAAATTACTACGCGACTTCTGGCACGAACTTTTGCATTAATTGCACTAGTTCACCCCGTTTTGCACCAAGTTTGCAGTTACGAAACGATCCCAAATGCACCCAAACATTATGAAATGCACCAAAACATGAGTTTAGGGTCCAATGAGGTGGATCGAGTGCGTTTGTTGCGAAAAATTACAATGTGACTTCGTGGCACGAACTTTTGCTCTAATTGCACCAGTTAACCCTTTTTGCACCGAGTTTCATGCAGTTACGAAATGATCCCAATATCACCCAAACACTATGAAACGCTCCAAAACATGAATTTAGGGTCCAATAGGATGCATTGAGTGCATTTGTTGCGAAAAATTACAACGTGACTTCGTGGCACGAACATTTGCATTAATTGCACCAATTCGCCCCGTTTTGCACCGAGTTTGATGCAGATACGAAATGGTCCCAAATGCACCCAAACACTATGAAACACACCAAAACATGAATTTAGGGTCCAATGGGATGGATCGAGTGCGTTTGTTGCGAAAAAATACAACGTGACTTCGTGGCACAAACTTTTGCATTAGTTGCACCAGTTCGGACCATTTTGCCCCAAGTTTCATCCAGTTATGAAACGATCTCAATTGCACCCAAACACTATGAAACGCACCAAAACATGAATTTAGGGTCCAATGGGATGGATCGAGTTCGTTTGTTGCGAAACATTACAACCTGACTTCGTGTCATGAACTTTTGCATTAATTGCACCAGTTACCCAGTTTTGCATCGAGTTTCATGTAGTTATGAAACGATCCCAAATGCACCCAAAGACTATGAAACACACATAAACAATAGTGTTGGATCCAATGGGGTGGATCGGGTGCGTTCGTTGCAACAAATTCTGACATGACTTTGTGGCACGATTTTTGCATTAATTGCACCAGTTCAGTATGTTTTGCACCATGTTTCGTGCAGTTACAAAATCATCCGAAATGAACTCAAACACTATGCAATGCACGAAAACATGACGTTAGGGTCCAATGGGATGGATCAAGTACGTTTGTTGCGAAAAATTACAACGTGACTTCGTGGCACAAACTTTTGCATTAATTGCACCAGTTCACCCCGTTTTGCACCGAGTATCATGCAATTACATAACGATCCCAAATGCACCCAAACACTATGAAACGCACCAAAACATAAGTTTAGGGTCCAACGGGATGGATCGAGTGTGTTCGTTGCGAAAAAATTACAAAGTGACTTCGTGGCACGGACTTTTGCATTAATTGCACCAGTTCACCGCGTTTTGCACCAAATTTGCAGTTACGAAACGATCCCAAATGCACCCAAACATTATGAAAACACACCGAAACATGAGTTTAGGGTCCAATGGGGTGGATCGAGTGCGATCGTTGCGAAAAATTACAACATGACTTCATGGCACGAACTTTTGCACTAATTGCACTAGTTCACCCCGTTTTGCATCGAGTTTCATGCAGTTACGAAACGATCCCAAATGCACCCAAACACTATGCAACACACCAAAACATGAGTTTATGGTCCAACGGGGTCGATTAGATGCGTTCGTTGTGAAAAATTACAATGTTAGTTCGTGACACGAACTTTTGCATTAATTGCACCAGGTAACCCTTTTTGCACCGAGTTTCATGCAGTTACGAAACAATCCCAAATGCACCCAAACATTATCTAACGCTCCAAAACATGAATTTAGAGTCCAATGGGATGCATCGAGTGTGTTTGTTGCAAAAAATAACAACATGACTTCGTGGCACGAACTTTTGCATTAAATGCACCAGTTCACCCTGTTTTGCACCGAGTTTCATGCAGTTATGAAATGATCCCAAATGGACCCAAACACTACGAAACACACCAAAACATTAATTTAGGGTCCAATGGGATGGATCGAGTGCATTTGTTGCGAAAAATTACAATGTGACTTCGTGTCACGAGCTGTTGCATTAATTGCACCAGTTCACCTAGTTTTGCACCGAGTTTCATGCATTTATGAAATGATCCCAAATGCATCCAAAGACTATGAAATGCACAAAAACATGAGTGTTGGATCCAATGGGGTGGATCGGGTGCGTTCGTTGCGACAAATTCTGACAAGACTTCGTGGCACGAAATTTTGCATTAATTGCACCAGTTCAGTATGTTTTGCGCCAGGTTTCGTGCAGTTACGAAATCATCCGAAATGAACTCAAACACTATGCAATGCAAAAAAACTTGAGTTTATGGTCCAATGGTGTGGATCGAGTGCGTTTGTTGCGAAAAATTACAAGGTGACTTCGTGGCACGAACTTTTGCATTAATTGCACCAGTCATCCCGTTTTGCACCGAGTTTCATGCAGTTACGTAACGATCCCAAATGCACCCAAACACTATGAAACGCACCAAAACATGAGCTTAGGGTCCAAAGGGGTGGATCGAGTGCGTTCGTTGCAAAAAATTACAACATATCTTCGTGGCACGAACTTTTGCATTAATTGCTCCAGTTCACGCCGTTTTGCACCAAGTTTCATGCAGTTACAAAATGATCCCAACTGCACCCAAACATTATTCAACGCACCAAAAAATGAGTTTATGGTACAATGGAGTGGATCAAGTGCGTTCGTTGTGAAAAATTAGAACATGAATTCGTGGCTCGAACTTTTGCATTAATTGCACTAGTTCACCTCGTTTTGCACCGAGTTTCATGCAGTTACAAAACGATCCCAAATGCACCCAAACACTATGCAACATACCAAAACATGATTTTATGGTCTAATGGGATGGATCAGGTGCGTTCGTTTTGAAAAATTATAATGTTACTTTGTGGCACAAACTTTTGCACTAATTGCACTAGTTCTCAAAAATTCGTTCATTTAGTATAGTTTGTGGAATTTTGAAGTTAAATAAAAGAAGAAAAAGAAAAAAACCGACGGCCCATTAAGGCCCATCGCATGGCAGCGGCCAGTTAACCCCCCGCCCCCAGTATCCCTCAGCCTTAGTCATGCCCCCCCTCAGTCTGCTTCCCCCTCAGTCGCTCCTGTCCGTCGCCAAGACGCCCCGTCCGCCGCCCGACCCCAGCCAGCCACCCGCGGCGCTCGGCTAGCCGGTCAGCTGCGCCCGTAAGCCGGGCCGGTAGCAGATCTACCGGTCCCGACCGGTTAGCCACCTGAGGAGCTCGGTTTACTGGCCCGGAGAGGCGGTAAATGAGCCACGAGCGGCGGTAAGCCGCGGCCAAGTAATTTCCCCCCCTATGATTTAGAGTATTAGATGATTTGTTTTAGGATTTAGGTGTATGACTTAGGTGTATTTATAATGTAGGTAAGATTTATTTGTATTAGATGATTTTTTGCACTATGTAGTAGATTTTAGGTAGATTTTATTTAGGTCTATTAGATGATTTTTGACACTATGACTTAGGAGTTAGAATATTAGATGATATGTTTTTGTTGTCCATGTATGCAGATAGATAATGGCAGGCAGAGATGTTGTATGGGAACATGGTGAAAATCTTTATCCCGGATGGCGATGCAACTATTGTCGTACGCAGAAAGGAGGAGGTGGTGCGACTAGATTGAAACAACATTTGGCTGGGCGCGGGGCAGAGGTGGTCCATTGCAGGAATGTGCCACCTGATGTGCGAGACTTCTTTCAGCGTGACATTGATAGGGCAAAGAAGGCAACTGCTGACCGGGCTCGAGAGAGGTTCAGACGGGAGAAGTCTGCAGCGGAGGGAAACTATCCCGGTGATGAAGAAGATGAGGAGGCTCAGGTGCAACGTGCCATGGATCTATCGAGAGCGGAAGCAGAGTTCTGACGGGGGGTGGAACAGAGAGGAGGTGCATACGAGCATGGAGGGGGTAGTGGTTCGACGAGGGGGAATGCTATGCAGAGGATGTTTCGAAGGGCCACTTCGCAGGGGGAGAGTCCTGTGGTGGAGGACTATAACTTGGCAGCTGGTGGGAGAAGAGGAATGACGCAACCAAGGATTGATACAGGCTCCAAGACGCAGAAGGGTAAGAATGCAAAGGAAGCTATTGGTAAAGCTTGGTCAAAGTTTTTCCATATTGTAGGAGTACCTGGAAGACAGGCTGACAGTCCATACTTTGTCAGCGTGGTTAGGGAGACACAGAAGTGGGGTAAGTTTTCTTTCATTGGAATGGCACCTATAAGCTTACATTCTTGTATCTCATGATTTTGATATGGTTGCAGGTGAATGTATTGCATCACCCACTGGACGGGATATTGATGGCAAGTACCTTGATCAGAACAAGCAAGACTTGAAGACGAGGTACATAAAGTTTTAGAAAGGCTGGCCCTTATTTGGCATCATGTTGATGAGTGATTCATGGACTGGCCTGACAAGGATGAGTGTCATCAACTTTTTGATATATTGCAATGGGGTCATGTGGTTCCATAAGTCTATTGATGTGAGTGGAAAAACTCAAGATGCTGCATATTTGCTCAAGGTAGCCCTAAACATGTTCCATTCACATTGAGTATGTTTTGACATGTTACTAAACAATCTGTCTTTGTTTGCAGGAGATTCGAAGTGATTTATATTTTGCAGCTGCTGTCCTAAATCCGAGGTATGCATATATGATGGATCCAACTCAAGAAATGTTTTGTGGACTCAAGGATACATTTCAGCACATGACGAATCTCCAGAGCACCGTGCAGACATTGCAGGAGTTTGACGTGTTTCGGCAGAAGGTTGGCGAGTTTGGCAGTGAAATGGCAATGCAGATGGCGATGGACCCAAAGACATCCCCATGTAAGAGTTACTCCGTATGACATTGTTGTTTTCTCTATTCGAATATATTGCTTACATACTTGGTTGCACATGCAGCGTCCTAGTGGATGATGTTCGGATCAAGCACTCCAAAGCTGCAGTACCTTGCCATGAGGCTTGTTTCACAATGTTGTTCGTCCAGTGGATGCGAGCGGAATTGGAGTACTTTTGCCTTGCTGCATACAAAGGTTCGCAATCGGTTGTCGCACAAGAAACTTAACAAGCTTGTCTATGTCAACTACAACCTCCGTCTCTGACTTGAGGAGGTCTCCGGCCCACCGATGCGTGAAGAAGGTGATTTCATTGACCAGCTGGCCCATCTTTCTTTCTATGATGAGAATAATCTGGTGCGGGAATGGATGGAATATGGTAGATCTAACTGGGCTCTAGTTCTGGACGAGGATGATGATGACGACGACATCCCTCTCCTGTCCCATATTGTCAGAGATCAAATAAACCTGTCAGATCTACGTGAGGCTACGGGGGATAATTCCATCAGCGATTGGGCACGTAAAAATATGGGTGACACTCACCTAGTGATGAGGACACCACGAGTACATCTACACCAGCAGCACCTTCTCCAGCGCCTCCACCCCAGGCGCCACCTTCTAGGCCAATCACTCGGGCCCGTGCAAGAGAACTGAACTTCGTCATGCTACTAAAGAATGAAGGCCCAGAAGAATAGAAGCTGGCCCAACCTTCGCAACCCTAGGCGTGAACAGTACCGCGGGTACTATAGGGCGCCGCCCCTCCTGGCCGCCAGGGGCTGCGTCCCCTATTTAGATAGACTCCTCTTTTATTTTCAGACTTGAGTTTTGTTCTTGTGTATTGCAGAACACCACCTTCGAGTGATATATAGATTGCTTGCCTCTTGTTCTTGTTCGTTCTTCGATTGCGAACAGTAATTGATCTTCGTGATCAGGCTGATCTTGCACCAACAAGGTCGGTAACCTCAGGGAGTTGGTTCAGCGATTGCATTGGCGCTTCGGGTTCGCTCGTCGTAGTCGGATCGTGAGGGTCTACTTCCATCTAGTCGAAATTATCCCCATTCACCGAAAGATTGGGCACTCCGGCTCTATCACCTAGGGAAGAGGAAGTTGCAGAATGGGCCTACGAAGGGTGACTCGAAGCGTAGAAAAGGCAAAGGAACAGCAAAACCAGTGAGCAGTGACACCGAGACTGATGATGGCGAAGGTGAGCATAGTCCTCCGTATCAGGAGTCCAAGGATAGCAGCTCGGCCGATGATGGTGATGATAGTGACGGTGCTGATGCTGGTGGTGGTGGTGGTAGTAGTGGTAGTGGTGCTGGTGGTGCTACTGGTCGTAGTGGTGGTGCTCGTGGTGTTCGTTTCACAGGTATACATTGCACATACAAATGCACACATATTTCTGACTATGAGTATTGACTACTAATTATGATATATGGTTGATTGCAGGGGAGACTCAGTTCACACATGCTACTCAGGACACCGACCATGGAGCTCCGCAATCGCAGAGGAGAACGGTTGGACCGACAGACTACGACACTCCACAATACTCTTCTTCCTCCTACAGCGATTCCTCATAGTCTTTTCACTACTCCATTCCTGAAATCAGCATGCAGCCACCAACGAGATGGGTGTATGAATGGGAAGACCATTTTTACACTATGTTAGTTCAGGAATGGCAGACAACATCGGCGTGGACGGGCCAAACTTGGCAACACTACAAGGCTGAGCTGCTTAGAGTGCGAGATATCGCTTTGATGTCCACCGCCGAATACCAAACCGCGTCTCAAATGGGGGTCTTCCCATTTCTATGTTGAAATTTTATTTGATGTGTATAAGTGTATGACTCGGTATTTATATGCACGCTTATTACTATTGTATTTGTATGCATTATTATAAATTGTTGCTTTGGTGTGGTCATTTACATTAATATGTGCATAGCTCATGCCGAAATTTCCTTTTATTTCACACCGGGGAACCACTTTTAACTGTCGGAAAATATCATTAAATCAACGGTAAACCGGCCAAACCGGCCGGTAAACCAGTCTAACCGGCCGGTATACCGATTGCACTGCGGCTTTTGAATTCAAATTTGAATTCAACCGGTTTGGACCGGTTTCCGGCCAAACCGGTCCGGTATACCAGAACCGGACCCCGCCAGTTTGACCGGACCAGTCAGATTTGTAAACCCCGGTTACAAAGCGATTCCAAATGCACCCAAACACTATGCAACACATCAAAACATGAGTTTATGATCCAATGGGGAGGATCAGGTGCGTTCGTAGCGAAAAATTACAACGTGACTTCGTGGCACAAACTTTTGCACTAATTGCACTAGTTCACCCTGTTTTGCATTGAGTTTCATGCAGTTACGAAACAATCCCAAATGCACCCAAAATACTATGCAACACACAAAAACATGAGTTTATGGTCCAATGGGGTGGATCAGGAGCGTTCATTGCGAAAAATTACAACGTGACTTCGTGGCATGAACTTTTGCACTAATTGCACTAGTTCACCCCGTTTTGCATTGAGTTTCATGCAGTTACCAAACAATCCCAAATGCACCCAAACACTATGCAACACACCAAAACATGAGTTTATAGTCCAATGGGGTCGATCAGGTGCGTTTGTTGCGAAAAATTAAAATGTGACTTCGTGGCACGAACTTTTGCATTAATTGCACCAGTTAACCCTTTTTCCACCGAGTTTCATTCAGTTACCAAACGATCCCAAATGGACCCAAACACAATGAAATGCTCCAAAACATGAATTTAGAGTCCAATGGGATGCATCAAGTGCGTTTGTTGCGAAAAATTACAACATGACTTCATGGCACGAACTTTTGCATTAATTGCACCAGTTCTCCCAGTTTTGCACCGAGTTTCATGTAGTTATGAAACGATCACAAATACACCCAAAGACTATGAAACGCACAAAAACATGAGTGTTGGATCTAATGGGGTGCATCGGGTGCGTTCGTTGCAAAAATTTTCTGACACGACTTCGCGGCACGAAATTTTGCATTAATTGCACCAGTTCAGTATGTTTTGCACCAAGTTACGTGCAGTTGCGAAATCATCCGAAATGAACACAAACACTATGCAACGCAAGAAAATAAGAGTTTAGGGTCCAATGGTGTGGATCGAGTGCGTTTGTTGCGTAAAATTACAACGTGACTTCGTGGCACGAACTTTTGCATTAATTGCACTAGTTCACCCCGTTTTGCACCGAGTTTCATACAGTTACGTAACGATCCCAAATGCACCCAAACACTATGAAACGCACCAAAACATAAGTTTAGGGTCCAATGGGATGGATCGAGTGTGTTCGTTGTGAAAAAATTACAACGTGACTTCGTGGCACGAAGTTTTGCATTAATTGCACCAATTCACCCTGTTTTGCACCAAGTTTGCTGTTACGAAACGATCCCAAATGCATCCAAACATTATGAAACACACCAAAACATGAGTTTAGGGTCCAATGTGATGGATCAAATGCGTTCGTTGCGAAAAATTACAACGTGACTTCTTGGCACGAACTTTTGCATTAATTGCACCATTTCACCCTGTTTTGCACCAAATTTGCAGTTACGAAACGATCCAAATGTACCAAAACACTATGAAACGCACCAAGATATGAGCTTAGGGTCCAAAGGGGTGGATCGAGTGCGTTCGTTGTGAAAAATTACAACATAACTTCATGGCACGAACTTTTACATTAATTGCACCAGTTCACGCTGTTTTGCACCAAGTTTCATGCAGTTACGAAACAATCCCAACTGCACCCAAACATTATGCAACGCACCAAAAAATGAGTTTATGGTCCAATGGCATGAATCAAGTGCGTTCGTTGCGAAAAATTAGAACATGAATTCGTGGCTTGAACTTTTGCATTAATTACACTAGTTCACCCTGTTTTACACTGAGTTTCATGCAGTTACAAAATAATCCCAAATGCACCCAAACACTATGCAACATACCAAAACATGATTTTATGGTCCAATGCGATGGATCAGGTGCGTTCGTTGTGAAAAATTACAAAGTTACTTTGTGGCACGAACTTTTGCACTAATTGCACTAGTTCAGCCCGTTTTGCATCGAGTTTCATGCAGTTATGAAGCGATTCCAAATTCACCCAAACACTATGCAACACACCAAAACATGAGTTTATGGTCCAAAGTGGTGGATCAGGTGCGTTCGTTTTGAAAAATTACAACGTGACTTCATGGCACAAACTTTTGCACTAATTGCACTAGTTCACCCTGTTTTGCATCGAGTTTCATGCAGTTACGAAACAATCCCAAATGCACCCAAAACACTATGCAACACACCAAAACATGAGTTTATGGTCCAATGGGGTGGATCAGGTGCGTTCGTTGCGAAAAATTACAACGTGACTTCGTGGCACGAACTTTTGCACTAATTGCACTAGTTCACCCTGTTTTGCAACGACTTTCATGCAGTTACGAAACGATCCCAAATGCACCCAAGCACTATGCAACACACCAAAACAAGAGTTTATGGCCCAATGGGGTCGATCAGGTGCGTTCGTTGCGAAAAATTACAACACGACTTCATGGCACAAACTTTTGCATTAATTGCACTACTTAACCCTTTTTGCACCGAGTTTCATGCAATTACCAAACGATCCCAAATGCTCCAAAACATGAATTTAGGGTCCAATGGGATGCATCGAGTGCATGTATTGCAAAAAATTACAACATGACTTCATGGCATGAACTTTTGCATTAATTGCACCAGTTCACCCCGTTTTGCACTGAGTTTCATGCAGTTATGAAATGATCCCAAATGCACCCAAAGACTATGAAACGTACAAAAAAATGAGTGTTGGATCCAATGGGGTGGATCGGGTGCGTTCGTTGCAACAAATTCTGACACAACTTCGTGGCACGAAATTTTGAATTAATTGCACCAGTTCAGTATGTTTTGCGCCATGTTACGTGTCGTTACGAAATCGTCTGAAATGAACTCAAACACTATGCAACACACAAAAACATGAGTTTTGGGTCCAATGGCGTGGATCGAGTGCGTTCGTTGCGAAAAATTACAACGTGACTTCGTGGCACGAATTTTTGCATTAATTGCACCAGTTCACCCCGTTTTGCATCGAGTTTCATGCAGTTATGAAATGATCCCAAATGCACCCAAACACTATGAAACACACCAAAACATGAGTTTAGGGTCCAATGGCGTGGATCGAGTGCGTTCATTGCGAAAAATTACAATGTGACATCGTGGCACAAACTTTTGCATTAATTGCACTAGTTCACCCCGTTTTGCACCGAGTTTCATGGAGTTACGTAACGATCCCAAATGCACCCAAACACTATGAAACGCACCAAAACATATGTTTAGGGTCCAATGGGATGGATCGAGTGTGTTCGTTGTGAAAAAATTACAACATGACTTCGTGGCACGAAGTTTTGCATTAATTGCACCAATTCACCACGTTTTGCACCAAGTTTGCAGTTATGAAACGATCCCAAATGCACCCAAACATTATGAAACGCACCAAACAAGAGTTTAGGGTCCAATGGGGTGGATCGAGTGTGTTCGTTGCGAAAAATTACAACGTGACTTC
This sequence comes from Panicum virgatum, assembly GCF_016808335.1. Taxonomy (NCBI): domain Eukaryota; kingdom Viridiplantae; phylum Streptophyta; class Magnoliopsida; order Poales; family Poaceae; genus Panicum; species Panicum virgatum. The sequence goes on along the minus strand of NC_053153.1, from coordinate 42,717,263 downwards.
GTGGCACGAACTTTTGCATTAACTGCACCAGTTCACCCCATTTTGTACCAAGTTTCTTGCAGTTACGAAACGAATCCAAATGCACCCAAACACTATGAAACACACCAAAACATGAGTTTATGGTCCAATGGTGTGGATCAGGTGCGTTCGTTGCGAAAAATTTCAACATGACTTCGTGGCACGAACTTTTGCACTAGTTCACCCTGTTTTGAACCGAGTTTCATGCAGTTATGAAACGATCCCGAATGCACCCAAAGACTTTGAAACGTACAAAAAAATGAGTGTAGGATCCAATGGGGTGGATCGGGTGCGTTCGTTGCAACAAATTCTGACACGACTTTGTGGAACGAAATTTTGCATTAATTGCACCAGTTGAGTACGTTTTGCACCATGTTACGTTCAGTTACGAAATCATCCGAAATGAACTCAATCACTATGCAATATACCAAAACATGAGTTTAGGCTCCAATGGGATGGATCGAGTGCGTTCATTGCGAAAAATTACAACGTGACTTCGTGGCACGAACTTTTGCATTAATTGCACCAGTTCACCGCATTTGCACCGAGTTTCATGCTGTTACGTGACGATCCCAAATGCACCCAAACACTATGAAATGCACCAAAACATAAGTTTAGGGTCCAATTGGATGGATCGATTGTGTTCGTTGCGAAAAATTACAACGTGACTTCGTGGCACGAAGTTTTGCATTAATTGCACCAAATCGCCCCATTTTGCACCAAGTTTGCAGTTACGAAACGCTCCCAAATGCACGCAAACATTATGAAACGCACCAAAACATGAGTTTAGGGTCCAATGGGGTGGATCGAGTGTGTTCATTGCGAAAAATTACAATGTGACTTCGTGGCACGAACTTTTGCATTAATTGCACCATTTCACCCCATTTTGCACCAAGTTTGCAGTTACGAAACGATCCCAAATACACCCAAACATTATGAAACGCACCAAAACATGAGTTTAGGGGTCCAATGGGGTGGATCGAGTGTGTTCGTTGAGAAAAATTACAACGTGACTTCGTGGCATGAACTTTTGCATTAATTGCACCAGTTCACCCCATTTTGTACCAAGTTTCTTGCAGTTACAAAACGATTCCAAATGCACCCACACACTATGCAACACACCAAAACATGAGTTTATGGTCCAATGAGGTGGATCAGGTGCGTTCGTTGCGAAAAATTACAACGTGACTTCGTGGCACGAACTTTTGCATTAATTGCACCAGTTCACCTACTTTTGAACCGAGTTTCATGCAGTTATGAAACGATCCCAAATGCACCCAAATACTTTGAAACGTACAAAAAAATGAGTGTAGGATCCAATGGGGTGGATCGGGTGCGTTCGTTGCAACAAATTCTGACACGACTTCGTGGAACGAAATTTTGCATTAATTGCACCAGTTGAGTATGTTTTGCACCATGTTACGTGCAGTTACGAAATCATCCGAAATGAACTCAAACACTATGCAATATACCAAAACATGAGTTTAGGGTCCAATGGGATGGATCGAGTGCGTTCGTTGCGAAAAATTACAATGTGACTTCGTGGCATGAACTTTTGCATTAATTGCACCAGTTCACCCCATTTTGCACCGAGTTTCATGTAGTTACGTAATGATCCCAAATGCACCCAAACACTATGAAATGCACCAAAACATAAGTTTAGGGTCCAATGGGATGGATCGAGTGTGTTCGTTGCGTAAAATTACAACGTGACTTCATGGCACGAACTTTTGCAGTAATTACACCAGTTCACCCCGTTTTGTACCAAGTTTCTTGCAGTTATGAAACGATTCCAAATGCACCCAAACACTATGCAACACACCAAAACATGAGTTTATGGTCTAATGGGGTGGATCAGGTGCGTTCATTGCGAAAAATTACAATGTGACTTCGTGGCACGAACTTTTGCATTAATTGCACCATTTCACCCCGTTTTGCACCAAGTTTGCAGTTACGAAACAATCCCAAATGCAGCCAAACATTATGAAACGCACCAAAACATGAGTTTAGGAGTCCAATGAGGTGAATCGAGTGTGTTCGTTGAGAAAAATTACAACGTGACTTCGTGGCATGAACTTTTGCATTAATTGCACCAGTTCACCCCATTTTGTACCAAGTTTCTTGCAGTTACAAAACGATTCCAAATGCACCCACACACTATGCAACACACCAAAACATGAGTTTATGGTCCAATGGGGTGGATTAGGTGCGTTCGTTGCGAAAAATTACAATGTGACTTCGTGGCATGAACTTTTGCATTAATTGCACCAGTTTTGAACCGAGTTTCATGCAGTTATGAAACATTCCCAAATGCACCCAAATACTTTGAAACGTACAAAAAAATGAGTGTAGGATCCAATGGGGTGGATCGGGTGCGTTCGTTGCAACAAATTCTGACACGACTTCGTGGAACGAAATTTTGCATTAATTGCACCAGTTGAGTATGTTTTGCACCATGTTACGTGCAGTTACAAAATCATCCGAAATGAACTCAAACACTATGCAATATACCAAAACATGAGTTTAGGGTCCAATGGGATGGATCGAGTGCGTTCGTTGCGAAAAATTACAACGTGACTTCGTGGCATGAACTTTTGCATTAATTGCACCAGTTCACCCCATTTTGCACCGAGTTTCATGCTGTTACGTAACGATCCCAAATGCACCCAAACACTATGAAATGCACCAAAACATAAGTTTAGGGTCCAATGGGATGGATCGAGTGTGTTCGTTACGTAAAATTACAACGTGACTTCGTGGCCAGAACTTTTGCAGTAATTACACCAGTTCACCCCGTTTTGTACCAAGTTTCTTGCAGTTATGAAACGATTCCAAATGCACCCAAACACTATGCAACACACCAAAACATGAGTTTATGGTCCAATGGGGTGGATCAGGTGCGTTCATTGCGAAAAATTACAATGTGACTTCGTGGCACGAACTTTTGCATTAATTGCACCATTTCACCCCGTTTTGCACCAAGTTTGCAGTTACGAAACGATCCCAAATGCAGCCAAACATTATGAAACGCACCAAAACATGAGTTTAGGAGTCCAATGGGGTGGATCGAGTGTGTTCGTTGAGAAAAATTACAACGTGACTTCGTGGCCTGAACTTTTGCATTAATTGCACCAGTTCACCCCATTTTGTACCAAGTTTCTTGCAGTTACAAAACGATTCCAAATGCACCCACACACTATGCAACACACCAAAACATGAGTTTATGGTCCAATGGGGTGGATTAGGTGCGTTCGTTGCGAAAAATTACAATGTGACTTCGTGGCATGAACTTTTGCATTAATTGCACCAGTTTTGAACCGAGTTTCATGCAGTTATGAAACATTCCCAAATGCACCCAAATACTTTGGAACGTACAAAAAAATGAGTGTAGGATCCAATGGGGTGGATCGGGTGCGTTCGTTGCAACAAATTCTGACACGACTTCGTGGAACGAAATTTTGCATTAATTGCACCAGTTGAGTATGTTTTGCACCATGTTACGTGCAGTTACGAAATCATCCGAAATGAACTCAATCACTATGCAATATACGAAAACATGAGTTTAGGCTCCAATTGGACGGATCGAGTGCGTTCATTGCGAAAAATTACAACGTGACTTCGTGGCACGAACTTTTGCATTAATTGCACCAGTTCATCCCATTTTGCACCGAGTTTCATGCAGTTACATAACGATCCCAAATGCACCCAAATACTTTGAAACGTACAAAAAAATGAGTGTAGGATCCAATGGGGTGGATCGGGTGCGTTCGTTGCAACAAATTCTGACACGACTTCGTGGAACGAAATTTTGCATTAATTGCACCAGTTGAGTATGTTTTGCACCATGTTACGTGCAGTTACGAAATCATCCGAAATGAACTCAAACACTATGCAATATACCAAAACATGAGTTTAGGGTCCAATGGGATGGATCGAGTGCGTTCGTTGCGAAAAATTACAATGTGACTTCGTGGCATGAACTTTTGCATTAATTGCACCAGTTCACCCCATTTTGCACCGAGTTTCATGCAGTTACGTAACGATCCCAAATGCACCCAAACACTATGAAATGCACCAAAACATAAGTTTAGGGTCCAATGGGATGGATCGAGTGTGTTCGTTGCGTAAAATTACAACGTGACTTCGTGGCCAAAACTTTTGCAGTAATTACACCAGTTCACCCCGTTTTGTACCAAGTTTCTTGCAGTTATGAAACGATTCCAAATGCACCCAAACACTATGCAACACACCAAAACATGAGTTTATGGTCCAATGGGGTGGATCAGGTGCGTTCATTGCGAAAAATTACAATGTGACTTCGTGGCACGAACTTTTGCATTAATTGCACCATTTCACCCCGTTTTGCACCAAGTTTGCAGTTACGAAACGATCCCAAATGCAGCCAAGCATTATGAAACGCACCAAAACATGAGTTTAGGAGTCCAATGGGGTGGATCGAGTGTGTTCGTTGAGAAAAATTACAACGTGACTTCGTGGCATGAACTTTTGCATTAATTGCACCAGTTCACCCCATTTTGTACCAAGTTTCTTGCAGTTACAAAACGATTCCAAATGCACCCACACACTATGCAACACACCAAAACATGAGTTTATGGTCCAATGGGGTGGATTAGGTGCGTTCGTTGCGAAAAATTACAATGTGACTTCGTGGCACGAACTTTTGCATTAATTGCACCAGTTTTGAACCGAGTTTCATGTAGTTATGAAACAATCCCAAATGCACCCAAATACTTTGAAACGTACAAAAAAATGAGTGTAGGATCCAATGGGGTGGATCGGGTGCGTTCGTTGCAACAAATTCTGACACGACTTCGTGGAACGAAATTTTGCATTAATTGAACCAGTTGAGTATGTTTTGCACCATGTTACGTGCAGTTACGAAATCATCCGAAATGAACTCAATCACTATGCAATATACCAAAACATGAGTTTAGGCTCCAATGGGACGGATCGAGTGCGTTCATTGCGAAAAATTACAACGTGACTTCGTGGCACGAACTTTTGCATTAATTGCACCAGTTCTCCCCATTTTGCACCGAGTTTCATGCAGTTATGAAACGATCCCAAATGCACCCAAACACTACGAAACACACCAAAACATGAATTTAGGCTCCAATGGGATGGATCGAGTGTGTTTGTTGCGAAAAATTACAATGTGACTACGTGTCGCGAACTTTTGCATTAATTGCACCAGTTCAACCTGTTTTGCACGAAGTTTCGTGCAGTTATGATACGATCCCAAATGCACCCAAAGACTATGAAACACACAAAAACATGAGTGTTGGATCCAATGGGGTGGATCGGGTGCGTTCGTTGCAACAAATTCTGACAAGATTTCGTGGCACGAAATTTTGCATTAATTGCGCCAGTTCAGTATGTTTTGCACCATGTTTCGTGCAGTTGCGAAATCATCTGAAATGAACACAAACACTATACAACGCAAAAAAAAATGAGTTTAGGGTCCAATTGCGTGGACCGAGTGCGTTCATTGCGAAAAATTACAATGTGACTTCGTGGCACGAACTTTTGCATTAATTGCACCAGTTCACCCCATTTTGCACCAAGTTTCATGCAGTTACGAAACGATCCCAAATGCACCCAAACAGTATGCAACACACCAGAAAATGAGTTTATGTTCCAATTGGGTATCAAGTGGGTTCGTTGCAAAAAATTACAACATGAATTCGTGGCTCGAACTTTTGCATTAATTGCACTAGTTCACCCCGTTTTGCACCGAGTTTCCTGCAGTTACGAAACGATCCCAAATGCACCCAAACACTATGCAACATACCAAAACATGATTTTATGGTCCAATGGGATGGATCAGGTGCGTTCGTTGCAAAAAATTACAAAGTGACTTTGTGGCATGAACTTTTGCACTAATTGCACTAGTTCACCCCGTTTTGCATCGAGTTTCATGTAGTTGCGAAGAGTTTCCAAATGCACGCAAACACTATGCAACACACCAAAATATGAGTTTATGGTCAAGTGGGGTGGATCAGGTGTGTTCGTTGCGAAAAATTACAACGTGACTTCGTGGCACAAACTTTTGCACTAATTGCACTAGTTCACCCAGTTTTGCATCGAGTTACATGCAGTTACGAAACGATCCCAAATGCACCCAAACACTATGCAACACACCAAAATATGAGTTTATGGTCCAATGGGGTGGATCTGGTGTGTTCGTTGCGAAAAATTAAAACGTGACTTCATGGTACGAACTTTTGCACTAATTGCACTAGTTCACCCAGTTTTGCATTGAGTTTCATGCAGTTACGAAACGATCCTAAATGCACCCAAAACACTATGCAACACACCAAAACATGAGTTTATGGTCTAATGGGGTGGATCAGGTGCGTTCGTTGCGAAAAATTACAACATGACTTCATGGCACGAAATTTTGCCCTAATTGCACTGGTTCACCCCGTTTTGCATCGAGTTTCATGCAGTTATGAAACGATCTCAAATGCACCCAAACACTATGCAACACACCAAAACATGAGTTTATGGTCCAATGGGGTCGATCAGGTGCATTCGTTGCGAAAAATTACGACGTGACATCATTGCACGAACTTTTGCATTAATTGCACCAGTTAACCCTTTTTGCACCGAGTTTCATGCAGTTACCAAACGATCCCAAATGCACCCAAACACTATGAAACGCTCCAAAACATGAATTTAGGGTCCAATGGGATGCATCGAGTGCATTTGTTGCGAAAAATTACAACGTGACTTCATGGCACGAACTTTTGCATTAATTGCACCAGTTCACCCCTTTTTGCACCAAGTTTGCAGTTACGAAATGATCCTAAATGCTACCAAACACTATGCAACACACCAAAACACGATTTTGTGGTCTAATGGGGTGGATCAGGTGCGTTCGTTGCGAAAAATTACAACATGACTTTGTGGCACGGATTTTTGCATTAATTGCACCAGTTCACCCCATTTTGCGCCGAGTTTCATGCGGTTACGAAATGATCCCAAATGCACCCAAACACTATGAAACGCACCAAAACATATATTTAGGGTCCAATGGGATGGATCGAGTGCGTTTGTTGCATAAAATTACAACGCGACTTCGTGGCACGAACTTTTACATTAATTGCCCTAATTCACCCCGTTTTGCACCGAGTTTCATGCATTTATGAAACGATTCCAAATGCACCCAAACACTATGAAACGTACCAAAACATGAGTCTAGGGTCCAATGGGGTGGATCATTTGTGTTCGTTGCGAAAATTACAATGTGAATTCGTGGCTCAAACTTTTGCATTAATCGCTCCTGTTCACCCTGTTTTGCATCGAGTTTCATGCAGTTACGAAACGATCCCAAATGCACCCAAACACTATGCAACAAACCAAAACATGAGTTTATGGTCCAATGGGGTCAATTAGGTGCGTTCGTTGTGAAAAATTACAAAGTGACTTTGTGGCACGAACTTTTGCATTAATTGCACCAGTTAACCCTTTTTGCACCGAGTTTTATGCAGTTACGAAACGATCCCAAATGCACCCAAATACTATGAAACGCTCCAAAACATGAATTTATGGTCCAATGGGATGTATCGAGTGCGTTTGTTGCAAAAAATTACAACGTGACTTCGTGGCACGAACTTTTGCATTAATTGCACCAGTTCACCCCGTTTTGCACTGCGTTTCATGCAGTTATGAAAAGATCCCAAATGCACCTAAACACTATGAAACGCACCGAAATATGAATTTAGGGTCCAATGGGATGGATCGAGTACATTTGTTGCGAAAAATTACAATGTGGCTTTGTGGCACAAACTTTTGCATTAATTGCCCCAGTTCACCCTGTTTTGCACTGAGTTCCATGCAGTTATGAAACGATCCCAAATGCAACCAAACAGTATGAAACCTACCAAAATATGAGTTAAGGGTTCAATGGGGTGGATCGAGTGCGTTCGTTGCGAAAAATTACAACGTGACTTCATGGCACAAACTTTTGCATTAATTGCACTAGTTCACCCCGTCTCGCACTGAATTTCATGCAGTTACGAAACGATCTCAAATGCACCCAAACACTATGAAATGCACAAAAACATGATTGTTGGATCCAATGGGGTAGATCGGGAGCGTTCATTGCAACAAATTTTGACATGTCTTCGTGGTGCGAAATTTTGCATTAATTACACCAGTTCAGTATGTCTTGCGCCATGTTTCGTGCAGTTACGAAATCATCCGAAATGAACTCAAACACTATGCAACGCACCAAAACATGAGTTTAGGGTCCAATGGCGTGGATCGAGTCCGTTCGTTACGAAAAATTACAACGAGATTTCATGGCATAAACTTTTGCTTTAATTGCACCAGTTCACCCCGTTTTGCACCGACTTTCATGCAGTTACATAATGATCCAAAATGCACCCAAACGCTATGAAACACACCAAACCATGAATTTAGGGTCCAATGGCGTGGACCGAGTGCATTCGTTGGGAAAAAATTACAACGTGTCTTCGTGGCACGAACTTTTGCATTAATTACACCAGTTCACCCAATTTTGCACTAAGTTTCATGCAGCTATGAAACGATCCCAAATGCACCCAAACACTATGCAACACACCAAAAAATGAGTTTATGGTCCAATGGGGTGGATCAGGTGCGTTTGTTGTGAAAAATTACAACGTGAATTCGTGGCACGAACTTTTGCATTAATTACACTAGTTCACCCCGTTTTGCACTGAGTTTCATGCAGTTACGAAATGATCCCAAATGCACCCAACCACTATGCAACATACCAAAACATGATTTTATGGTCCAATGGGATGGATCAGGTGCGTTCGTTGCGAAAAATTACAATGCGACTTCGTGGCACGAAGTTTTGCACTAATTGCACTTGTTCACCCCGTTTTGCATCGAATTTCATGCAGTTATGAAACGATCCCAAATGCACCCAATGATAGAACCCGTTAGGGTTTGTTCCCAATCTTTCGATGAGACTGGGGGGATAACTCGATTTGAGGAGGATCGATGTTGTGCTGCCCAACTACAACACCACAACGGCGGCGCTGCGTCTTAGCAACAGTTACACCGCCTCCGATTTGTGTTGTTCTTGCTGTACCAAGAACAACCTTGAACCTGCAAGCAAATCAAAGAACTCGCAAGAACAAGTGAACAAGGACTGAAATCGCAAGGGAAATAACAAGAACTCATCTTGGATTGAACGAAAGTGGGGTTCCGAATACAAGGAGATGGGCGGCTGGATCAGCACGCACGCTCCAGGAGAAGTAGCAAGTGCTAGTTCATGAAAGCAAAACCCAAGTGTTTTCTGGTGGCTGCTACTGGTTTATATAGGGGGGAGAGCAGCCAAGAGGGTGCTGAACATGAAATCCTAACTTAAAATGGGCCCCTAGTGGGCTGGATGAGATACAAAAGACTCAACCCAAGTATGGACGTCCGAACATCATTTTGATGACAATTCCTTTCTCCGAAAGAATCTAATAATGAGGTTGGATCCATCAGAAAGTAGACTTCATAAGCTTTCCGTGAAGTACTTGAACGCCCCAAACAGAGTCCGGACGAAATCGTGGGCCTTGTTACAAGTTGGTGCTGTCCTGCTGTCCGAAACCAGTCCATGCAAAGCCGCTCCCCTTCTTATCCTCTCCATCATCCCTAAGCAAAACAAGAGTACGTGTGTTTCCATTGTATAAATATAATGGATACGAGGTTAAGAATGAACTTACTTAATGATTGAGATGATGGGCACGAGCACGAGTAATGGGTCCAAGCGGCGGCGGTGCCGGTGTGGATGTATGGTTGGTGTTGATGTCCTCATCATTCTCCCCTTCTTGCATTTGAGTCGTCCTCGACTCAAGCTCATCCTCCTCTCCCATGGTGTCAAATATTCAATGTTAAATGTGGGACTAACACCAAAATCTGCAGGAAGATCAAGCTTATATGCATTCTCATTTACTTGTTGCAGCACTTTAAAAGGTCCATCAGCTCTAGGCATCAACTTAGATTTTCTCAATTTAGAAAACCTTTCCTTTCTCAAATGCAACCAAACCAAATCTCCCAGTTCAAAAGTCAATTGTCTCCTTCCTTTATCACCTACCTTATATTTAGCATTCATGCATTCTATGTTATCTTTAGTTGTTGCATGTAGTTTTAACATCAACTCAGCACGTTGTGTCGCATCAAAGTTCAATTTTTCAGAAGATGGCAAAGGCATTAAATCAATAGGAGCATGAGGAATTAGGCCATAAAAAATCTGAAAAGGACACATCTTTGTAGTAGAGTGCAGCTAACGATTATAAGCAAACTCAATGTGAGGCAAACAATCTTCCCAAATTTAATGATCTTCTTTAAAACAGCCCTCAACATTGTTGACAAAGTTCGATTCACTACTTTAGTTTGACCATCAGTTTGGGGATGACAAGTGGTAGAAAATAAAAGCTTGGTTACCAACTTAGCCCATAAGGTTCTCCAAAAGTGGCTAAGAAATTTCGCATCCCGATCTGAAACAATGGTATTTGGCACACCATGCAAGCGCACAATTTCTCGAAAGAACAAATCAGCATATCCGTGGCATCATCTATCTTATGACAAGGTATGAAGTGTGCCATCTTTGAAAATCTATCAACTACCACAAAAATGCTATCACGCCCTTTCCTAGTATGAGGCAAACCAACCACAAAATCCATAGATATATCCTCCCAAGGAACACTAGGAACAGGTAAAGGCATATACAAACCCTGGGGGTTTAGTCGAGACTTAGCCTTTTGACAAGTGGTGCAGCGAGCAACAAATCTCTCCACGTCTCTTCTCATCTTTGGCCAAAAGAAATGACCAGCAAGGATGTCCTCCGTCTTCTTTGCTCCAAAATGTCCCATCAATCCGCCTCCATGTGCTTCCTGTAGCAGCAACAAACGAATAGAGCTAGCTGGAATGCATAGCTTGTTAGCTCTAAACACAAAACCATCGTTAACCACAAATTTATTCCATGCTCTACCCTCTTTACAATGCAGCAACACATCTTTAAAATCATCATCATGCACATATTGCTCCTTAATTGTTTTCAGACCAAAGATCTTGTAGTCTAACTGTGTTAACAAAGTATGCCTCCTAGACAAAGCATCAGCAATGACATTCTCTTTCCTTTTCTTGTGTTTGATGACATAGGGAAAAGACTCAATGAATTCAACCCACTTAGCATGCCTACAGTTCAGCTTTCCTTGACTACGGATATGATTCAAAGATTCATGGTCAGAATGTATGACAAATTCCTTGGGCCAAAGATAATGCTGCCATGTTTCTAATGTTCGCACAAGAGCATACAATTCCATATCATAAGTAGAATAATTCAAAGCAGGACCACTCAATTTCTCACTAAAATACGCAACAGGTTTTATTTCTTGTAACAAAACACCACTCAATCCAATCCCACTAGCATCACATTCCAGCTCAAAAGTCTTATTAAAATCAGGAAGTTGGAGGAGAGGTGCATGTGTCAACTTATCTTTCAAAATGTTGAAGGAGTTCTCTTGCGCTTCGCCCCAAGAAAAGGAAACTCCCTTTCTGTGTTAATTCATGTAACGGTGCAGCAATGGTGCTGAAATCCTGCATGAAGCGACGATAAAATCCAGCAAGTCCCAAAAAGCTTCTCACTTGGGTAACGGTCTTGGGGACAGGCCACCCCTGAATGGCCTCCACTTTGGCTTGCTCAACTTCAATTCCCTGTGGAGTGACAACAAAGCCAAGAAACGAGACTCGATCTGTGCAAAATGTGCACTTCTCAAGATTACCAAAACCACGTGCATCACGTAGAGTAGCAAAAACAACACACAAATGATCTAGATGTTCATCCATTGATTTGGTGTAGATCAATATATCATCAAAGTAGACAACAACAAACTTTCCAATGAAAGCATGCAAAACTTCGTTCATTAATCTCATGAAAGTGCTAGGTGCATTAGTTAACCCAAATGGCATGACTAACCACTCATACATCCCAAACTTAGTTTTGAAAGCAGTTTTCCATTCATCTCCCAATTTCATGCGAATTTGGTGGTAACCACTACGCAAATCAACTTTTGAAAACACCACAGCACCACTCAGTTCATCAAGCATATCATCCAAGTGGGGAATAGGATCTTGATAGCGAATGGTGATGTTATTAATTGCTCTACAATCCACACACATACGCCATGATCCATCTTTCTTTGGCACTAAAAGAACCGGAACAGCACAAGGGCTAAGAGACTCACGTATGTAACCTTTGTCGAGCAATTCCTGCGCTTGACGTTGAATCTCTTTGGTTTCTTTTGGGTTTGTCCTATATGGGGCACGGTTTGGCAATGAGGCACTTGGAATGAGGTCAATCTGGTTCTCGATCCCTCAAAGTGGGGGCAGCCCCGGTGGTACCTCACTTGGGAACACATCAGCATATTCCTGCAAAGTGTTAGCAATAGCAGGAGGCAAAGAATGTTGCACATCGTGAAGGGAAATCAAAGCATCTTTGCAAACCAAAGCATATACAACTATTTTGGAGGCAGCCAATTCATGAATATCAGATTTAGTAGCTAGCATGGCTAGCAATCATTTTCCCTTCAAAGTTATCTCTCTTTTTGGATCAAAAACAGATTTGGCATTGTTCTTATTTTCCACTTTAGCATGTTCTTCAGATTTGATTTTCTTGGCTCTAGCGACATCATCTTGCATAATAGCTTCAGGTGACATAGGATGCAACACGATCTTTTTATCATGGTATAAGAAAGAGTACTGATTTGATCTACCATGATGCATAGAATCTCTATCAAATTGCCAAGGTCATCCTAGCAGGATACTACAAGCTTGCATAGGCACTACATCACATTCAACAACATCTTTATTAGATCCAATGGCAAAATTGATTCGCACAAGCTTAGTTACCTTTGCCTTACCACTATTATTCAGCCATTGAATAGAATAAGGATGTGGATGCGGTTTGGTGGAGAGCGAAAGCTTTTCCACCATGTCGCTACTGGCCAAGTTGTTGCAGCTACCGCCGTCAATGATCACGCGACACGAATACTCTTTAATAACACACTTTGTTTGGAACAATGTGTGGCGCTGATTTTGTTCCACTTTCTCCATTTGTGCGCTCAACACACGTAGCACAATGAGGCTCTCATAGTGGTCGGCTGCTCCTGCATTAATATGTTCTTCTGGACACTCCTCACTACCTGCATGGTCAGTTGCAAGAAGTGCAAGTGTATCTTCATCAAGTTCACTAGCAGAGGAGTACTCACCATCATTTTTTACAATCAAAACACGTTTTCTTGGGCAGTCACGCATGACATGCCCAAACCCCTTGCACCGGTGCACATTGAACGTCCCTTGTTCTACCGTTGATGCCACCGATGAAGTAGTTGCAGCCGGTTTTAGGGTAGTCTTGCTTGCTGAATTTGCGGGGCTGTCACGAGGCTTCTCGCTAGGGAGGCGGGTTGCTGAATGGCTCGATGATGAATATAGTGCAGCAACACATCCAGTCAATGCAGCGGACGAGCGGGGCTGCACAAAAAAACTCTTCCTTGCAGAAACATTAGTCTTGAGGCTTGCACGGCATCCTTGCACTTCCCTTTCAGCTTTGCAAGCAAGATGGAACAAATGGGTTATGTTAGTGTACTCTTTATAAGCAAGTATGTCCTGAATTTCCCGGTTCAACCCACCCAAAAATCTTGCCATAGCTGGTTCCACATCCTCCTCTAAATTGCACTGTAGCATACCCATTTGCAACTCTTGATAGTATTCTTCTACACTCTTAGTACCCTATTTAAATTGCTGCAGCTGGTTTATTAGATCACGTGCATAGTAAGATGGAACAAATCTGGCCCTCATGACCCGTTTCAAAGCATCCCAAGTTTGTGGCATGTTATTAGGATTTATCTTGCCATGTTCTATCCACCAAACGGAAGCAAAATCTATGAATTCACTAGTTGCAGCCCTAACACATGCATTCTCAGGAAAATCATGACAAGTAAACTTTTGTTCAACAACCATCTCCCAAGTAAGATAAGCATCAGGGTCATATTTACCATCAAAACAGGGTATCTTAAATTTAATCTTACTGAAAGCATTGTCATTGTTATATACCTCACGTGGACGCTGTCCACCCATACCTCGACGGTTCTGGCATAGACGTCGCTGACCTCGATCCTCAACTTCGGTGTCAGCAGCATAATCAGCACCTGAATTTTCTGCACCGTCCTCATCCTCTTGGTCACGTCCTCTATGCTGATTATTCATCTTCGTGTGGAGCTCATCAAAGCGCCTCAGAAGAGCAGCAAGACTCTTGTCCACACGACCAACCGATGCCTCCAACCGTGCAAGCTTGGTGTTGTTGGCAATCTGCGCGGCCTCCATTTGCCCAATCTTCTCATTTATCACTTGCAAATCATTATCAATCCCATCGGTGTACTGCCTCACTTGTTGTCGAAAATGCTGCGTGATGCCCTTGGTACGAGGTGTAAGCAGTCCTCCATCATCTTCGTCTTCATTCCCTGAACCTGCCATGGTAAAAGCACAAGAGCAAACAGGAACAAGTGAAGTAGAACAAATTCCCTACAGCTAGAGGTGCTTAATTTGAGGCCCTCTCTCTCAACCTATTACACAAGTTCTTACCAATTCTCAACTTGCTGAACAGGAGAGGTTGGCGGCCAGCAAGAACAACACAAATGGTTACACAAGCACAACCTTGTGATGTTGTAGATAATCTGTGGAGCTATAGGCGGCTGTAAACAAAACAAATCAATGTATAGCTAGAACCACGTTAGTCAAAGCAAGTTGAATAATCATTCATTGATGGTCCTATGCTGGTCCTAGGGGTAATCAAGCCAGAGACGTGAGCCTGAACACAAGCGTTGTCACACACCAAAGCAGCAATGAAATGCAAAGAACCAACAGCTTTACCCCCTTCTCTTTTGTTTTCTCTTTTTTTCTTTTTTTTTGTTGTTCCCTTTTTTTCAGGGGCTAAAACTCCCTCTTTTTTTCAATATCACAACAACCCAAACAAATGTATTACTTCCCACTGCTCCTTCGAATTCAGATCAACATATCAAGTTTCAGACAATAGGTCGCAAATCTCAAGCGCTACTGCGAATTGCAAAGAAGGAATTTAGGAGCAAGGTTAGATCTGTTCGAGAGAACACACGATAAGCTTTCCAGATTGTATTTAAACACTTGAATCGGACCTGTAACACAAGATATAGGACTGTTTTCTTCCAGTGCTCAGATCTGGGAAGACGGATTCGTGGTGCCAGAAATGACAGCGAAAAAATGAAAGGATTTGGTGGATTTCGTGGTGACTAAAGCGTGACCAGAACTCAAAACTCTAAAGATTAAACCACTAAGAACCAGCAACTAGCCCAAACAATGCAATTGAAAACTCAACAAGCAAAGAACTAAGTAGATCAGCAAGGCTCAAACTTGTTTTGGGGATTTCAGATCTAGCCTATTTTATGGAGTTTTCTGGACTGTAGGTAAAGGGATGGGTTTGTTCCCGATCTTTCGATGAGAGTGGGGGAATAACTCGATTTGAGGAGGATCGATGTTGTGCTGCCCGACTACAACACCACAAGGGTTGTGCTGCGTCTTAGCGACAGTTACACCGCCTCTGATTTGTGTTGTTCTTGCTGTACCAAGAACAACCTTGAACCTGCAAGCAAATCGAAGAACTCGCAAGAACAAGTGAACAAGGACTGAAATCGCAACGGAAATAACAAGAACTCAGCCTGGATTGAACGAAAGTGGGGTTCCGAATACAAGGAGACGGGCGGCTAGATTAGCACGCGCGCTCCAGGAGAAGTAGCAAGTGCTAGTTCATGAAAACAAAACCCAAGTGTTTTCTGGTGGCTGCTACTAGTTTATATAGGGGGGAGAGCAGCCAAGAGGGTGCTGAACATGAAACCCTAACTTAAAATGGGCCCCTAGTGGGCTGGATGAGATACAAAAGACTCAGCCCAAGTATGGACATCCGAACATCATTTTGACAATAATTCCTAGATCCAAAAGAATCTGATAATGAGGTTGGATCCGTCAGAAATTAGACTTCATAAGCTTTCCGTGAAGTACTTGAACACCCCAAACGGAGTCCGGATGAAATCGTGGGCGCTGTTACAAGTTGTGTTGTCCTGCCGTCCGAAACCAGTCCACGCAAAGCCGCTCCCCTTCTTATCCTCTCCAACATTCCTAAGCAAAACAAGAGTACGTGTGTTTCCATTGTATAAATATAATGGAAACGAGGTTAAGAATGAACTTACTTGATGATTGAGTTGACCGGCAGGAGCACGAGTAATGGGTCCAAGCGGCGGCTGTGCCGGTGTGGATGTATCGTTGGTGTTGATGTCCTTATCACCCAAACACTATGCAACACACTAAAACACGAGTTTATGGTCCAATGGGATGCATCGAGTGCATTTGTTGGGAAAAATTACAAAGTGACTTTGTGGCACGAACTTTTGCATTAATTGCACCAGCTCACCCCGTTTTGCACCAAGTTTGCAGTTACGAAACGATTCCAAATGCGCCCAAACACTATGCAACAAACCAAAACATAATTTTATGGTCCAATGGGGTGGATCAGGTGCGTTCGTTGCGAATAATTACAACATGACTTTGAGGCACGAATTTTTGCATTAATTGCACCAGTTCACCCCATTTTGCACCGAGTTTCATGCAGTTACAAAATGATCCACAATGCACCCAAACACTATGAAATGCACCAAAACATAAATTTAGGGTCCAATTGGATGGATCGAGTGCGTTAGTTGCGAAAAATTACAACGTGACTTCGTGGCACGAACTTTTGCATTAATTGCACTAATTCACCCCGTTTTCCACCGAGTTTCATGCAGTTATGAAACGATTCCAAATGCACCCAAACACTATGAAACGTACCAAAACATGAGTCTAGGATCCAATGTGGTGGATCAAGTGTGTTCGTTGCGAAAAATTACAATATGACTTCGTGGCACAAACTTTTGCATTAATTTCACCTGTTCACCCTATTTCGCACTGAATTTCATGCAGTTACAAAACAGTCCCAAATCCACCCAAACACTATGAAATGCACAAAAACATGAGTGTTGGATCCAAGGGGTTGGATCGGGTGTGTTCGTTGCAACAAATTCTGACAAGACTTCGTGGCACAAAATTTTGCATTACTTGCACCAGTTCAGCCCGTTTTGCAACAAGTTTCATGCAGTAATAAAATAACCCCAAATGCACCCAAATACTACGAGACACACCAAAACATGAGTTTAGGGTCCAATGGGGTGGACCAAGTGCGTTGCGAAAAATTACAACATGACTTCGTGGCACGAACTTTTAAATTTATTGCACCAGTTCACCCCATTTTGCACCGAGTTTCATGCAGTTACGAAATGATCGCAAATCCAAATATTATGAAACACACCAAAACATGAATTTTGGGTCCAATGGGATGGATCGAGTGCGTTCGTTACCAAAAATTATAATGTGGCTTTGTGGCACGAACTTTTGCATTAATTGCACCAGTTCACCCTGTTTGTCACCAAGTTTCATGCAGTTACGAAACAATCCCAAATGCACCCAAGCACTACAATACACACCAAACAATGAGTTTAGGGTCCAATGGCGTGGACCAGGTGCATTCGTTGCAAAAAATTACAACGTGACTTCGTGGCACAAACTTTTGCATTAATTGCACCAGTTCACCCCATTTTGCATCGAGTTTCATGCAGTTACGAAACGAACGCAAATGCACCCAAACATTATGAAACGCACCAAAACATGAATTTAGGGTCCAATGGGATGGATCGAGTGCGTTCGTTACAAAAAAATTACAACGTGACTTTGTAGCACGAAGTTTTGCATTAATTGCACCAGTTCACCCCGTTTGGCACCAAGTTTCATGCAGTAATAAAACGATCCCAAATGCACCCAAACACTACGAGACAAACCAAAACATGAGTTTAGGGTCCAATGGGGTGGACCAGGTGCGTTGCAAAAAATTACAACGTGACTTCGTGGCACGAACTTTTGCATTAATTGCACCAGTTCACCCCGTTTTGCACCGAGTTTCATGCAGTTACGAAATGATCGCAAATGCACCCAAACATTATGAAACACACCAAAACATGAATTTAGGGTCCAATGGGATGGATCGAGTGCGTTCGTTACCAAAAAATTACAACGTGCCTTTGTGGCACGAACTTTTGCATTAATTACACTAGTTCTCCCCGTTTGGCACCAAGTTTCATGCAGTTACGAAACGATCCCAAATGCACCCAAACACTACGAAATGAACTCAAACACTATGCAACGCAAAAAAATGAGTTTAGGGTCCAATGGCGTGGATCGAGTGCGTTCGTTGCGAAAAATTACAACGTGACTTCGTGGCACAAACTTTTGCATTCGTTGCACCAGTTCACCCTGTTTTGCACCAAGTTTCATGCAGTTACGAAACGATCTCAAATGCACCCAAACACTATGAAACGCACCAAAACATCAATTTAGGGCCCAATGGGGTGGATCGAGTGCGTTTGTTGCGAAACATTACAACATGACGTCGTGGCACAAACTTTTACATTAATTGCACCAGTTGTTCACCTCATTTTGCACTGAGTTTCATATAGTGACAAAACGATCCCAAATGCTCCCAAACACTATGAAACACACAAAAACATGAGTGATGGATCCAAGGGGGTGGATCGGGTGGGTTCGTTGCGAAAAATTCCGACATGGCTTGTGGCACGAACTTTGCTTTAATTGCACCAGTTCAGCCCGTTTTGCACCAAGTTTCATATTGTAATGAAAAGATACCAAATGCACCCAAACAATACGAGACGCACCAAAACATGAGTTTAGGGTCCAATGGGGTGGAGTTCATTGCAAAAAATTACAACGTGACTTTCTGGCACGAACTTTTGCATTAATTGCACCAGTTCACCCCGTTTTGCACCAAGTTTTATGCAGTAATAAAAAGATCCCAAATGCACCCAAACACTACGAGATGCTCCAAAACATGAGTTTAGAGTCCAATGGGGTGGATCAGGTGCGTTTGTTGCAAAAAATTACAGCGTGACTTCGTGGCACGAACTTTTGCAGTAATTGCACCAGTTCAGTATGTTTTGCACCAAGTTTCATGCAGTTACAAAACGATCCCAAATACACCCAAATACTATGAAACGCACCGAAACATTAGTTTAGGGTCCAATGGGGTGGATTAGGTGCATTCGTAGCAAAAATTACAATGTGACTTCGTGGCTTGAACTTGTGCATTAATTGCACCAGTTCGGCCTGTTTTGCACCAAGTTTCATGCAGCAACGAAACGATCCCAAATCCACCCAGACACTACGAAACACACCAAAACATGAGTTTAGAGTCCAATGTGGTGGATTGTGTGCATTCGTTGCAACAAATTCTGACACAACTTTGTGGCACGAAATTTTGCATTAATTGCACCAGTTTAGTATGTTTTGCACCAAGTTTCATGCAGTTACGAAACCATCCCAAATGAACTCAAACACTATGAAATGTACAAAAACATGAGTGTTGGGTCCAAGTGATGAGGACATCTCTTCCATTAATACAACCACACCAGCTACACAGCAAGGACCATTAACTCGAGCAAGAGCACGATAACTTAATTATCATGTAAAATTGTTTCTTGCTGTCCAAACAAGTTACTCTAGGAATGGGGTACTACTAAATGCTTGTGATGATTTTGTTATGCTTAGGAACTTGGGACTTGACCAGATTGGATGGAGAGCAAACACGACAAGAAAGAAGTGTGAATGATCAAATCGGACCACCCAATTCGGAGCTCCACGCAGGGGCAACTTTGGAAGGCCATAACTCTTAGCTCCGAATATTGTTTGAAGCTCATGAGTACTTGTTGGAAAGCTCTTGAAGTCTATTTTCAGATGGATCCAACCACATGACAACATTCTAAAGGGGCTAAGCAGAATCACCAAAATGACGTTCTATCTTCCAGTCTTGGGCTGAGGCCCTTGTATCTAGTTCAGCTCACTAGGGGCCCTTTCTAAGTTAAGGTTTACACCCCCCCATGCCTATTGGCTGCTCCCTCACCTATATAAACCACCAGCAGCCATCATTTGAGAGCTGGGTTTTGTTTAGATGTAAGTTTGCCTTTGCAGATTCCTGGAAGCGTGTGTGTTGTAGAAACCACCCGTCTTCTTGTATTCGAGACCCCAACTTTGTTTTAATCCATATTTTAGTTCTTGTTTACTTGTTCTCGATTTCTTGCAGAGCAGGTGTCCTAGTGGCTGGGTGTTGCGTGCCACAAGTTCACGGCAACCATTGGAGAGGGTGTATCGGTTGCTAAGGCGCAGCATCCACAGATTGCTGAAGCCGGGCCGTGAACGTCTTCACCATCCCCCTAAATCAAGTTATCCAGATTTACCCTCACCGAAAGATTGGGAACAAACCCCAGTGTTTTTGTGTTTTGGTGCATCCCTTGCTGTTTTGGTGTGTGACAACATTTGTGTTCAGACTCACGTCTCTAGCTTAATTTGGCACTAGGACCAACATAGGGCCATTGATGAATGTTTATTCAACTTTCTTTGACTAACGTGGTTCTAGCGATCCCTTGATTTATTTCCTTGACCCACCTACAACTCCACATACTCGATTTCAGCCTCACAGGAGTTGTTGCTGCAGCACTGATACACTTCTTTCTAGGTGCTACACTTGCTGGTCGCCGACCCCTCCTGTTCAGTAAGTTGAGGATTGGTAAGAACTTGTGTAACAGGTTGAGAGAGAGAGAGCCTCAAATTAAGCACCTCTAGCTGTAGGGAATTTGTTCTACTTCACTTGTTCCTATTTGCTCTTGTGCTTTTATCATGGCAGGTTTTGGGGAAGATGAGGATGATGGAGGCCCGCTTAGACCTCGTACCAAGGGCATGATGCAGCATTTTGAGAAGCAAGCGAGGGAGTACACCAATGGGATTAATAATGATTTGCAGGTGATAAATGAGAAGATTGGGCAAATGGAGGCCGCGCAAATTGCCAACAGCACCAAGCTTGCAGGGTTGGAGACAACGGTTGGTCGAGTGGACAAGAGTCTCGCTGCTCTTCTGAGGCGCTTTGATGAGCTCCACACGAAGATGAATAATCAGCATAGAGGACATGACCAAGAGGATGAGAATGGCGCAGAAAATTCAGGTGCTAATTATGCTGCTAACACCGAAGTTGAGGATGGAGGTCAGCGACGTTTACGCCAAAACCATCGAGGCATGGGTGGACAGCGGCCACATGTGGTATGCAACAATGACAATGCTTTCAGTAATATAAAATTGAGATACCCTCCTTTGATGGTAAATATGATCCTGATGCTTATCTTACTTGGGAGATGGCTGTTGAACAAAAGTTTAGTTGTCATGATTTTCCTGAAAATGCTTGTGTTAGGGCTGCAACTAGTGAGTTCATTGATTTTGCTTCCATTTGTTGGATAGAACATGGCAAGAAAAATCCTAATAACATGCCACAATCATGGGATGCTTTGAAACGGGTCATGAGAGCTAGATTTATTCCATCTTACTATGCACGTGATCTATTAAACCAACTGCAACAATTAAAACAAGGTACTAAAAGTGTAGAAGAATACTATCAAGAGCTGCAAATGGGTATGCTACGCTGCAATTTAGAGGAGAATGTGGAACCTGCTATGGCTAGATTTTCAGGTGGGTTAAACCAGGAAATCCAGGATATCCTTGCTTATAAAGAGTACACTAACATCACCCGTTTATTCCATCTTGCTTGTAAAGCTGAAAGAGAAGTGCAGGGACGACGTGCAAGTACCAAGACCAACACTTCTGCAGGGAGGAATTTTTCCATGCAGCCCCGCTCGAGCATTCAATCAACTGGACGTGCTGCTACATCTTATTCATCGTCAGCTCGGATAGCAGCCCCACCTTCTAGCGACAAGCCTCGTGACAGCCCCGCAAATTCAGCTGCAAAGACCGCATAAAAACCTACTGCTTCCACTTTGTCCGTGGCATCCACGGGCAAAACAAGAGGCATTCAGTGCCACCGCTGCAAGGGATTTGGACATGTCATGCATGACTGCCCAAGCAAGCGTGTTTTGGTGGTAAAAAATGATGGTGAGTACTCATCTTCTAGTGAACTTGATGAAGATACACTTGCATTGCTTGCGGCTGACCATGCAGGAAGTGAGGGCTGCCCGGAAGAACATATTAATGCAGCTGAAGCCGACAGCTACGAGAGCCTCATTGTGCAGCGTGTGCTGAGCGCGCAATTGGAGAAGACGGAGCAAAATCAGCGGCATACATTGTTTCAAACAAAGTGTGTCATCAAAGAGCGTTCGTGCCGTGTGATCATCGATGGAGGTAGCTGCAACAACTTGGCTAGCAGCGACATGGTGGAGAAGCTTGCGCTTACCACCCAACCGCACCCGCATCCATATTGCATTCAATGGCTGAATAACAGTGGTAAGTCAAAGGTAACTAAACTTGTGCGAATCAATTTTGCAATCGGATCCTATAAATATATTGTTGAATGTGATGTTGTACCAATGCAAGCATGTAGTATTCTGCTAGGAAGGCCATGGCAATTTGATAAAGACTCTATGCATCATGGTAGATCAAA